>NW_022589713.1:52400524-52505051 GCF_004348235.1 Phoca vitulina
CTATTTTCATGGATTCTGAGTTGTTTTTCCCTGGCCTCCTCTTTTCCATTTTTATCTATTATACTGTCTTCCAGATCGCTTATTCTCTCTTCTGTCTCAGTTACCCTAACTGTTAGATTACCTAGATTGGATTGGATCTCATTGATAGCATTTTTAAGGTCTGCCAATTCACCTTTTATTTCTGCCCTCAGAGACTCTATGTTGCCATTAATTGATTTCTCCATTCTAGCCACTGTCTTCACAATTGCTAGCCTGAGTTCCGTCTCCGACATCTTGGTTATATCTGCATCCATTTGTAAATCTGCAGCATAAGTCATATCTCTGAGTCTTTTCTGTTTTGGGGGATCCTCCTCCTAGTCATTCTGTTGATGGGTGTTTGAGGGAATGTATAGAGTCCAAATTATTGACCAGAACCCAAGCAAGATGCACCTGTTTTCTTGGGACCTTAGGGTTGCTGGCCTCTTGTTTTCCCAGCCTGTCTTCTGCTGAGGGGCCTGCCGAGCTGTTACTCAGGCAACCCTGTTTGGGCGGAGTTGCCCTGCGCCCCTATGGCGGGGGATGGGCTCAGTGGGAATCAGTCTTTGGGGCTTTTGTTCTCTGGCGCCTTTCCCTGGTGGCTTTCCAGGTCTCTTCCGCGAGTTAGAGCAGAAGAGACCGTTTCCAACCCTCTGCCTCAGAGCAGAGAGACCTCAGTCTGTTCTTCAGTGAGCTCTCCAGGCCACACTGTCTCCGTTTCTGTCCGTGCTGCTATAAACTGCAGCGTCCTGGGTTGTGCGCCCCTTCACAGCGCTCCCAGTCCTGCCTCCAGGTCGGGGCACGTCTCTGCCCTTTGTGCTTCTAAAACCGCTAGCCGCTCCCAGTTCGCGTGCGCGTGCGACTCCGCCTCTTGGGGTTTCCACCCCCGGGGGTTGCAGTTCACCGGCAGGACTCCAGCGCACGGGGTTTCCGTCTGGGAGGCTGCAGTTCGCGTGCGCGCGACCCCGCCGGTCTGGTTTTCCACCCCGGGGGCTGCCCTAAAGTTCTTTCCCGATGCTACTGGTCTGCGAGTCTGTGCCCCGTCCGCAGCGTGCGAGGCTGTCACTCACCAGCGGTGTAGGATCCCCACAGCCAGGCACTTTCCCGCCGCTGTTTATCCTCCGATATCTGCCCGCAGGATCACGGCTCTCCGCTTTGTCCCTCAAAACCAACTGCCTGCGATATTCTGTTTGTAGAGATCCAGATCTTCTTACATCTCAGGCTGGTTTCGCGGGTGCTCAGAGTGGTCTGGTAGTTACCCAGCTCAATTCCGGGGACCAGTTGAAATAGGGTCCCCTACTCCTCTGCCATCTTTCCCCTCCTCCTAAAGTAGAAAATCTTACAGAAGACATGATCACTATAGGTGTGGCCTATGGGCATCCTGGGGGAAGAACTGGTATTCAAAGAAGATAGTGGCATGAATCATGGATCACTACATCAAAAACTAATGATGTCTTGTATGGTGACTAACATAATAAAATAAAATAAAATAGTAAAATAAAATAAAATAAAAACAAGATAGTGGCAGTTTAGCTGAACACCAAAGATGCAGGAGAGGTCATGGGACCCTGTCATTACAACATAGCATACATTTTAGGGTTTACCCTTTTGTAATCTGACTCTTTCACACTGAATAGACTCCCCTTAGCAAGAAAGCCAAAGGTCCAGTTTCTCATTTTTTTTCTGCTCCCCTACTCTGTCTTCCTTTGTCCACCAAGGAGGTCGGCCCAGCAGCAGCTCAGTCTATATGTACTCACCACCCATAGGCACACTCCCACGCCATGTCCACATCCAGCAAAGCTCCCTGGCTAGTTGCTCAGCACCGGGGCCCTGACAGTTCCTATGTCTCCTTCTACCTCCCACTGAGGGCCTGCTCGAAGAGCTTCCTAGCTGGAGTGTAGAAGAAGAAGCCCCAACCCTCTCCGAGGAAAACTCTTTTTGTCTAAGAGAGACATATTTTTTTCTTCTTCAATAGAACTAAGCTATCAAATTCTGAGCCTGGACATCTCAGATGATATATCTCATTATGTCAATGTGGAGAGTTTCAAGTGAGAGTGTGTTACCCACTGATACCTGATACAATAGGGTATTTTATGAATGACAACATCGGCTACAAACTGTATGGTAGTGAGCATTTTCCTCAGCAGAAATGTTTGTCCTTGGGAGTGAATTTTTGGTTTCCTGATCAAAATGGACTTGCAAGATCTTGTATGAAATGCTCAAGCTTTGTCCATGTCCACTGTGTTTTGTTCTAGGGCCATTGACTCAACCCCTGGTTCCCATTTGGTTTCCTAAAGAGAACAAAACACCTGTATAAACACTGTATAGTGTGATGCGTTCGTCATACTGTTTTCGTTCCTCTAATTGCAGGTAGATGCAGAAGGGAAAAAAAAGTCCCCTATTTTATAAAAATCTACTTTCGTAGTCCTACTGAGACCAGTGAAGAAGGTGAGAAATGCTTGTCTGCTTCAGTCTGCGGAACAACTCTGATTCTGCATTCCTTTTGGGATTGGGTCCTGAGATGTAATGAGAGAAACTGTCCTGTAAGGAACTATGACCCTGTTCTACATTTGCCGAGACACTAGGTCATTCAGGTGGTATGGTTTGTGGTGTGTGAGGGTTGGGGGTGGCTGTGTGCATCTGTGTGGTTAACTGTCAGTGTGTGTGTGTGGATGTGTGTGTGTGTGTTTCCTCAGGAGGTATTTCCCACTTATATAAGAAAAAACTGTCTACAAACAAGCAAATCTCATCACCACCACACATACAGTACATGTAAATGTATTGCATACAATACGACATTCACCCCTCAACACAGCCATACTTGGAGGTTTCCTTAAAACTCCCTTTCCTCAGAAGGAGATGCTGCAGTGATGAATGGCCCAAGCTCTTGCCTTCTATATGGAAGAGGGAAAATCCAGGCCCATGTCCCAGTGCTGTAGCTCTGGGCCACTGACCTGCCCTTATCACTCAGCTATAGGACCATCAGTCACAGAGCAAGTCCCACATCCATTACATACCTGGAGATGCTCATCTACAAGGTCACAACATTGCCCAACATTTTAAATGGCCTCCGTGGACAAATAACCCAGGACAGCTCATGTGCATTTAACAACCCATTTAAGCCTAGTCATTAGTGTGGACGACAGATAGAAAGCACACATGCTTGTGGTCAGTCCACAGATTGTGAAAGGTGTGGATGTAGGTCCCCCATAGGACCATGCAGGTCAACATCTGTCAGAGGTGGGGCCAATTCTCATGCAGGACCAAAGCCCATGAAAGCAACTCCCCACTTCCTTCTCCCCCGATGCGTGGCAACAATCCTCTATTCTCTGCTTCTATGACTTTGATATTTTACACACCTCATGGACATGCAAACACATAGTATTTGTGCTTCTGTAGAATAAGGCTCTCCAGGTTCATTCTTCATTCTGTAAATGGTAAGTTCTCCTCTCTCTTTGAAGTTGGAATAATATTCCACTGCACTTAGGTACCACATTTTCTTCATCAATTTATCAATTCACACAATCTTGTGTATGGACACTGGGGTTGTTTCCATTTTCTGGCTATTGTGTAGAATGCTGCAGTGTGTATAACTGTGCAGCTGTATCCTTGAGATGCTGGTTTCATTTCCCCTCACACTATGCCCAGAAGTGTGACTCCTGGATCATTAGGTACTCCTATTTGCAGTTCTTTGAAAAACTCATTATGGTTTTTCATTCATTATGTCTATACCATTTTACATCCTCACTGTGTACAAAGGTTCTGATTTCCCATATTCTCATCAATACTCTTTACGGTTCTTTCTTTATTTTCTTCTTTCTTTCCCATCCTCCCACCCTCCTCTCCCTTGCCTTTTCCTTTCCTTCTTTTCTTTCTGTAACTGGCATCTGAACAAGTGAGGTGATTTCTCACTGTCCTTTTAATTTGCATTTCCCTGGTGATCAATGATGTTGAGCAGGTTTTCATATGTCTGTTGGCCATTTGTACATCTTCTTCGAAGTAATGTCTATTCAAGTCTTTCTCCCATGATTAACCTGGGTTACTGGCTTTCTTGGTTTGTTTTTGCAATTCACATGCAGGAGTTTCTTATATATTTTGAATATTAGCTCCTTTTGCAATGTGAATTTGCAGCTGTCCTCTCCCTTTCCTTTCTCTCGATTGTTGAAGAGACTATCCTTCTCCATACTGCAGTCTTAGCATCCTTGTTGAAGATCATGTGCCCATGTAGGTGTGTTCATTTGGGGGCTTTCTACGCTGATCCATTGTTCTCCCTATCTATTTTTAGGGCAGTACCATATTGTTCGAGTGTTGTAGCTTGTAATGCATCTTAAGTCAGAAAGAGTGGAAATTCCACTTTTCTCTCATGCTCAAGATTGTTTTCACTATTTGAGGTTCCTTGGGTATTTTAACATTATCTGTTCTGTTTCTATAAAACGACATCAGGATTTTGATAGGGGTTGCATTGAATTGTACGTTGCTGCTACTAAGACCTGGGGTGTTGACCTTACTGTTTTGGTGTCCCAGGACTTCAAAGAGTACCTGGCACGTGTGCATGGGCCCAGGAAATACCTGCAAATGAATGATCCCATCAGGCCAGCATGCTACGCAGCAAGGAACAATGAGGGGATGGGCACTTATGTCCTCTACATGAGGATTTGGTATCTACAGCTCTGCTATCCAGGGTGCTAGCCACTAGCCTGTATCCCTCTGTGTAAAACTAATCTCATTCCATCACTCATTAACTCAATTAATTCCAAGGAAAGAAAACATCAGATTGCTCAGTCACACGAGCCACATTTCATGTGTATCCCTAAGAGGTGGAATTGGGTCGCTAAGTTTGGTTGTGAGAGCTATAATAAGCTTGAACAACTGAAAGTGTGAACGGCGATTCCTGTAGCATCTCTATCACATCTCAGATTTGCAACTGTGATCAATGTCTTACTGAAGGGCTCAGATTCCACCAAGCCAACAAACTTCTGAGAACACACAGAAAAATTCAGGGAGATGCTGGATGACCCACCACAACCTCACCTAGAGTGGAAGGAATGGCTGGGTCCCTCTCTCCAATAACAGGATTGCTCATGTTTGTGTGTCTCTAGATGTGGTTGTGGAGAACCTGGAGGATGATTCCAGCCAGAGGGGGGAAGACTCTCCAGACCCGAACAGCACTCAGGTAGGAATCAACAGGAGAGGGTTCCAGGTAACAGTCGGGTTGCACCTGCTGATCTGGAGACTGCAAAGGTGCATGTGAAGTCAGAACAGGGAAATAGGTGTAGAAGTCTGATTTGCTCAGTTCATAATTTAATGACATAATAGGAAGAGGAAGTGTGTCTGTAGGGTTTGAGTGTGCTGTCTTTGAAAATGTCTGTTCTTGCTTTGCTCTCTAAAACTATCATTCCCATGAAACCTGCACTCCCCTCCCTTTGCCACTGCCAAATGTCCGATCTTGGTTCTGTTTGCTTGGCACCTCTTGGGACTTGTGCCTGAGAGATTGGGAGGCCATTCTGTTAATGACTTATGAATGGATCCTGGCAGGGACACAACTCTCTCACAGACGTCTGACCCAGAGACAAAGTTCTAGTGTGTGCCAGGTGGTGAATGAGAGGTAACTCTCTCCCGTTCAACTTCTACCATTTGTAACATCATGTTTCTGTCCTGTTTGCTCCTCCTTCAAGACCACTCCCACATCTGCATATGTTAAAAATTATTCCCTCTGACATCACTGCATAGGCTCCAGTGTCCTTTCTCAGAGTCAAATGGGCTCATCATGTGCTTCCATCTGAGGGAGGCCCGTGTGCAGCCATACTGCAGATTCTCCATGGCTGGCAGGGATTCTAGAGGACTGTGTGAGGGGCTGCTGGGCCTGTTTCAAAGGGCTGTGTATCCTCACAGCCCCACTGACCTGTCACCTGGCATTGACCTGCTCCAGGGCAGAGCCTCTGGGCAGCGGGTCCAGGGGTCACTGCTCCTCTCAAAACCAAGTGCTCCTGCCTATGGTGTTGACCTTGCCTCTTATCACATCCTTGTCATGACCACCTTGTGAGCTTTCCTCAGGCAAGCCCAGTGCTTTCATTCCAGTGGTTGGGGCAAACCCTGGCAGGTACTGTGTGTTTATGTGGCCACACGGCTATATATTTCCCAGGGCCTCACTGAGAGACTAAGGGAAATTGGACAAGTTGCCATCCTCTAATTTTCACTCACCCTCTGTAATGGTTCTAGGAATTTGGGGGGTTGTTTCAGGGGAAAATGTCTCCTGAGTATGGTCATGTCAGGCTCAGAACAGACACTGGCTACATGGAGGTGGTTGGCACTATCTCTCTCAAGGTCTGCAGCAGTCCCAGACCCAGGACAGCTGCTCCCCACACAAGAAGAATCAGTGGATTTAGTGAGTGGGTGCCAGCACATGTATTGTCTTTTCTCCAGTGCTTCCGTATTCCATAACAATGTGACTAGTGGAGTTTGAGAGTAGAAAGGAAATGAAGCATATCTTAGGAGAGGAAGAGGAAGGGGAACAAGGCGGGAGAAGAACAAGGAGAGAGGAAGGTAATATCAGGAACAGAGTCTGATAGGGACAGTGATCTCCTGCAGGAGGGACAGGAGGACACAGGTAACCACCCATCCCTGGTCATGGAGAGAATGTGAGGCTGTAAAAGCAGGTCAGAGAACAGAGACCCACTCCCTTCCTGCAGACGTGAAGGGTTGGAGCCTGGGGAGGACCCAGAGCTGAGGACGAGTCATCCAGAATTCAGGGTACTTCATCCCTGGAGCAGCTGGGTCTGCCTTCCCACCTCCAACTAACTCTGCGACTTCCTTTCCCACGGCCTCCCCCACATCATCAGTGCCATATCCACTCAAAGACTACTTTGCAGTTTCTGAGGATTCAGATGAACAGCAACGTGGTGCCTTGTAACAATTTCCTCCTTTTATCTCTTTTCACTTTCTCTCTTTGCAATGCATAGCTCCTCTTTGTAGCTTTCACCCATTGTCTCTTTTTATGAGGCTCACCCTGAGGAACCTGGTCTCATCCAGGTACTTGAGGCCTTGCCTCTTCAGGGTCTAGGAAATGTTTCTGCAGCACCCCTCACCCTGTTCCTTAGTGCTGCCCTGGCCCCTGAACCTGGGCCTGCACCACTGACTCATGGTGAGCAGTCCTGAATGGCCCAGCAGTGAGCCAGGCTGGGAGTCAGAAGGGCTGAGCTGGACAGGCCCCAGAGAAGGCTGGCCCTGACCTGGTCACATCCCACATGGGTGTTTTCCTACCCTGGGTGGCTCTGGTCATGCCCGACTCTTCCCTTCCTTTCAGATGTCAAAAACAGGACCCTAGAGAAACAGCAGAGGGTGATGTTTCACAGGAGGAACATGAAAAGAAATTGTAAATGTGGGTTGCCTGCCATGAAAGGCTCATCCCTTCCCCAAATTACTTGGTGGGTCTACAGTAGAATCAAGCAAAATGCTGGGCTGACTGCTACTGCCTGCCACCATGAAGTAGACAAGAGTATAGTCATAATCCATGCAGCCCACTAGATTAGACCCTGAGCACATCTCCCAGGGAACCAGTACCTAATCCATGCATGCACCTGAGCAGGAAGGGCTATTTTCCTCCAGCAGCTACTTAACTTGGAGGCAGGGCTCTGGGTGCCTATAGGGCAACCATGGGCAAGAGTGGAGGAGGTATGTGCATTTATTTCTGAAGAGCGCCCTTAGAGATGTTCCTCATCTCACTCTGCAGGACACAACCCTGCCCTCCCAAACTGCTAAAGTCAACAGAGACTTTCCTCTGTTAATATCTAGGTGTGATGAGACATTTGGGGTTGGGTCTGACCACTCCTGATTCAGGCATCTGGCAAATGAGTGAAGACACAGGCCCAACAGTGCTCATGCAAGCAGGACAGCTCACCTCCCCCTGATTTGTATCTCCTGGGCCCATGGCAGCACTGCAATTGAGGAGGGGACATTGTAGGACCCCCATCTGATTGGCAGCTGTCCCTGTGCTTGGGTCCCCTGAGCCCACGAGAACCCTTGTGGGAGATAGGGGCTAACTTCAGGGCATCATTTTCCAACGTGACTTTTGAGGTTCAATAGATTCTGACTTAATGGGCAGGCAAGGCCTTCAAGGAAAAGTAGTGATATCTGTTCCCAGTGCAAACATGTCCAGTGGTTCAGCATGTACACTGTGCCATCCCACTCCCTCTGTAGTACAGGAGCACCTAGTAACCGCTATGCCACCCATAGCACCCAGATACGCCCAAGGCCAGTCCACAGAGAAGTCATGTTGAGGGCTCTCAGAGAGACTGGGAAAGGGACTGCCAAGGAGCAGAAGGACCCCACAGCCACAGAGAGGCAGGGCTATTAGGGAAGGCACCCTGATGGCGTGGAGGACACCACCTTCATTCAGTTTCTGGGGGTCCATGCAGGCTTCTCTTCCTTCTTAAAAGGCTTGGGTCCTGCAGAGATACCTCCAGCCCCGAGAGCACAGAAGTATGTCCAACCAGAAATCCTATATCTCTTGTAAGAGCTGTCCCAAATAAAATGCTCTATGATCTCATACAGCTCCACCTCATGTTTCTCACAGCTGTAAAGTAGGACACTCTGGCCATATTCAGGCCTAGGTGCTCCAGAGGTCCTCATCAAAAGTGAGCCAGACAGGCCCTTGCTGTCCAGCTGCAGCTTTGATGGTTTCCCAGAGGAAGATCCAGCACGAAAGGATGCACATGTAGCCATCAGACAGAAACACACTTGGAGGAACTGCTCAGGTGCACTTGACAGTTGCAGGCCTCAGAAACAAGCTTCACATACTTCTAACCAGGAGACAGGACCGGGGACCCCTGCTTACAAGACAAGGGACCCTCTGAGACTGCCAGCACCTCTGAGGTGGGTTTAGAATCACTGCTGAAGACCAGCCTCTGAGCAGCATTCCAGGACACGCCCAGTGCATTTCTGGGTGACTCCGAGGCCATCTTCAACAACAGCACTACACGGACTTCCAGGTCTTTCCCCCTGCCTGCACCAAGGTCTGCTGCTCCTCCAGCTGTCCCTCCAGCCCCCAGCAGGAATACACAGCAGGAGAGATGCAGGAAGATGAAGGACTGCCAGGGCCCAGTGACCACCCTGGATTCCAACTGAGGGGCAGCTCTGTGCATCCTCTATCTCAGAGGGCACACAGCTTGTGTCAGAGCCCCTTTCAGTCACCTCTCTACAATCACCATCCCCACCTCCCTGGCTGACTGACTTCTGCTTACTCTCAAGAATCAGGCAGGGCTGACCTGCTGGGTCCCCAAACAACTACCCCTGCCCCCTCCATCTCACCAGGCAGGGAGTCTGCATGAGAAGCCCATCTCCTGACTGGCCAGCTCCAGAAGCATTTATGGTGACACTCTTCCCAGATTCCCCTCTCATGGGGAGAGGGAGGAGACCCTCTGTAACCCAAGGCCTCAGTGACAGCTGAAGCAGATGCCAGTTGTGCCTTCCCTGCTGCTCCCAGCATCTCTGAAATGGAGCCCCCACCAGATTCTCCTGTTTCCACCTGGGAGAGCTCCCCTCCCACTCCAGTCCCAGTGACCATCCTCAGGCCAGCCTGCCCATCAATGCTGCTGCCTGCCTGTTACCAGCACAGCTGAAGGACTGGCTCCCCAGCCAGCCTCTGACCCTGAGGTCAACCTCATAGACACGACTGTGTTTTGAGGCACTAAAGCCCCTAATATCACATTCCCAGGGGCCCACCCTCTCAGAGCCCCTTGACTTACAGTTGAAGGCCTAGCATTGATGCCTGCCCGGCTGCCTGTAGAGGGGTCTTTTCCCAGGCCTCTACTCCTAGGAGCCCTATCTCTATGGTGATCCCAGCAGGAGCACCCTTGCCATGAGGATGCTGCATCCATCCTCTACCCAGGGCTTGTTAGACCACAAACTGCTGAGCCATGGACCATGATGTTTTCCTCCAGGTCTGGATTGTCTTCCTTGGGGTCCCAGAGGCAAATGCTTGTTTTCAGGGAATAGCTTCCTTGAGAATTACCCAATGTCCATCTTCCTCCCAGGCTGGACCATGTGTGAGCCTCGTTTAGATGAGAAATGCATGGTTAGGCCTGACTCTGTGAACCTGGAGCCAATTGAGTGCCCACAGATACAGCATTCCATCCACACCCCCTGCCCTGCAACTTTGCCCAAAGGTGGGTGGTTTAAGGCTGTTGTTCCATCCCTGTGGTCTCAGTCTTCACAGGGCATTTGATGGAAGTGCTCATCTCCCATTTCCCCCCAGGCCTGGATGTGGCGGGTCTCCTTCTGCCTAAGCTACTCCTCCCCTCTCCCTGTTTCCATCCCAGAACCCTCATGTCTTCTCCAAAACTTATTATAAATCCTTGTTTTTGTTTCTCTATATAATTATCATGTGCCTGTGCTCTATAAATCAAGGGTTCAAAAGCACTGATTTGGATCAGGGGTGGCATGGGAACCAGACCTGTTTCAATTTTCCTGTGGCTCAGCTAACAGGGTATAGAGAGTAGCACACCTTGGTGGCTAGAAGGACTGATCTCAGCATATGAAATTGTGTTTGGGGTTTAAGGATACAGCCCAGGGTATCAGGGGTTCCAGGGGACAGAAGCACCAGGAGACTTAAGCCTGACTGCTGGAACCACAGCTGCTCAAACACCTCTCAGACCTGGAGCAGGCTGGACATCCCTAATGTTCACACCATAAGGGAGTGGGGGAAAGAAAAAAAAGAGAGAGGGAAACAAACCATAAGATACTCTTAACAGTAGAGAACAAGGGGCGCCTGGGTGTCTCAGTTTGTTAAGCATTGGCCTTCGGGTCAGGTCTTGATCTCAGGGTCCTGGGATGAAGCCCCACATTTGCTCCCTGCTCAGCAGAGAGACTACTTTTCACTCTCCCTCTGCCCCTTCCCCCGCCCCCACTTGTGTTTCTCTCTCTCTCTCTCTCAAATAAATAAATAAAATCTTAAAAAAAAATGGAAGAAGATGTGGTCCATATATGCAATGGAATATTACTCAGCCATGAGAAAGGATGAATACCAACTTTTACATCAACATGGATGGAACTGGAGGAGATTATGCTAAGCGAAATAAGTCAAGCAGAGAAAGTCAATTATCATATGGTTTCACTTATTTGTGGAACATAAGGAATAGCATGGAGGACATTAGGAGAAGGAAGGGAAAAATGAAGGTGGGGGGAATTGGAGGTAGAGATGAACCATAAGAGACTATGGACTCTGAGAAACAAACAGGGTTTTAGAGGGGACGGGGGTGGGGGGATTGGTTAGCCCGGTGATGGGTATTAAGGAGGGCACGTACTGCATGGAGCACTGGGTATTATATGAAAACAGTGGATCGTGGATCACCACATCAAAAACTAATGATGTATTGTATGGTGACTAACATAACATAATAAAATTTTAAAAATTTAAAAAAAATGGAGATCAAACTAAGGGTTGATGGAGGGAGGTTGGTGGGGCTGGGCTTCCTGGGTGATGGGTGTTAAGGAGAGCACTTGATATGATGAGCTCAGGGTGTTGTACGCAAGTGATGAATCACTGAATTCTACTCCTGAAACCAACATTGCACTGTATGCTACCTAGCTAAAATTTAAATAAAAAATTGAAAAGGAAAAAAATAGAAATAAGAAAAAATGAGAAGAAATAGAAATAAAAATAAATACGAGCAGTCTCAATACAGTAATTAAAAGACAGAGTATCAGACTGGACTTTAAAAACATAGGAAGCACTTACAAGAAACTCATTAGAAGAAACTCTCTTTAATGATCAGACTATAGATAAGTTAAAAGTAAAGAAGCAGAAAAAGTTAAGCCACCATGCTAACACAAATGAAACGTAAGCCAGAGTAGCTACATTCATTTCAGGGAAAGCACACTTTGGAACCAGGAAAATGATCAGGGATGAAGAGAGGCATTACCTGAAGAGGAGGGTGTCCATTCTAGCTAGACCAAGGAACAACATAAGCCTCAAGCTGACCAAACCCAAAAAAAAAAAGGAATAATTTCTGCAGAAATTGATAAAAGGAATAGCATGGAGGACATTAGGAGAAGGAAGGGAGAAAGGAAGGGGGAAATCACAGAGGGAGATGAATCATGAGAGACTATGGACTCCGAGCAACAAACTGAGGGTTCTAGAGGGGAGGGGGTTGGGTGATGGGTTAGCCCGGTGATGGGTATTAAGGAGGGCACGTACTGCATGGAGCACTGGGTGTTATACAAAAACAATGAATTGTGGATCACTACATCAAAAAACTGATGATGTATTGTATGGTGACTAACATAACATAATAAAATTAAATTAAATTTTAAAAAATCGGAACTCAATAAAGAAAATAAACCTGAAACTAGTTCTTGGATAAAAAAAATGGGGCATAAATATTTAGAATTGTTAGATCTTCTTGATGGATAGACCCCTTAATTATGATTTAATGCCCTTCTTCATCTCTTGTTACAGACTTGGTTTTAATATCTACTTTGTCGGATATAAGGATGGCTACCCCTGGTGTATACCTACTCTGGCTTTCTTTTGACGTCCATTGCATAACAAAGGTTTCTCTGTCCCTCACTTTCAATCTGCTGATGTCTGTAGGTCTAAAATGAGTCTCTTGTAGGCAGCCTACAGTTGTTTTTGTTTGATTGTTTGTTTTATCCATTCTGATGCACTGTGATTTTTGATTGGAGCATTTAGGGCATTTACTTTCAGACTGATTATTGAAAGGTCTGAATTTAGTGCCATTGTGTTCCCTGTAAAGTTGGTGTTTCTGGTGATGTTCCTTGGTCCTCTCTTGCTTTTGGTGTTTTTTCCACACTCAAAGAGCCCCCTTTAATAGTTCTTGCTGGGATGGTTTAGTGCTCACAAACTCTTTTAGTTTTTGTTTGCCTGGGAAACACTTTCTCTCTCCTTCTATTTCCTGAGTAATGGCTATATTAAAAGAGGTCCAAAAAACAAAAAATAAAAAAAAAAGAGGTCCTATCCTATACTGTCTTGGGCCTGAAGCTTCAGGAGGTGTTTCAGAGTGTGCACTCTGCTATTGTGTTTTGCTGCTCCTTCCCTCAGGTCAGTCCTCTGCAGAGATTCTCCTTGCCTGCAATGGGGAGTATCCGGACCTTGTCCACTGTGTGGCATGATCTAATTAAGTGTGTTTTGGTCTACTTGTTTCTTTTTAATGATTTTATTTATTTATTTGACAGAGAGACACAGCAAGAGAGGGAACACAAGCAGGGGGAGTGGGAGAGGGAGAAGCTGGCTTCCTGCGGATCAGGGAGCCCAATGCAGGGCTCGATCCCTGGACCCTGGGATCATGACCTGAGCCGAAGGCAGATGCTTAAAGACTGAGCCCTCAGGTACCACTGGTCTACTTGTTAAATGAAGCTAGAGTTAAGGAAAAGGAAGCTAGATATTATTTTGCCTAGACGTAAAGCTTTGCAGCACTCTATGATCAGTAGACTTGTGGCATGCCAGGGGTTTGTGCTGGTCTTCTGTGAGAGGGGTCAGCCTCACAGATTCTCAGGTGAACTTGCCCTAGTGGAGATGCACCTGCAGGGCACAGGGGGCAGGGCTTGGTGTAAGGGGTTCTGGCCTCCACTTGGTGGCACTGTGTTGCTCAGTGTAGTAGGTCAGTGCTGATGGGTGGGGGAGATAATGGCATCACCCCACTCTCTTGTCCCCAGAGAGGGGAGTTCACAGCCACCACTCTTTAGAAAGCCCTCAGAGAAGAGCAAACACTCACCCCTCTTGTGTCCTCACCTTCCATCCCATCCCTGCCTTCATGCTGTCTGTGTCCAAGCTGTCGGCCTGCCAGCAGCACAGTACTGCTGTGTTTTATGTCAGATGCAGCTGGGTTTCAAAACTCCCAGGTTTGAGGGACTGGTGTGGCATAGACCCGCACTGAATCTCTGGGGAGGGTCTAGCCACACTGTGGCCAGGTGCTGCTTTGTCCCAGAAAAAGGTCACGCGACCATGCAATGGTTGATAGCTTATGGTAATGTGCAGCAAAAAGCCAGCCCCCAGGTTTGCTGCCCTCAGCTGGTGTCTTTCATCCTATTCTAATGAACAAGGAAACAGGTTGGTACCTGTCTGGTCTTAGTGCCCAGAGAGTCCCTGCCACCTCTCCCAAATGCACTCCAAGAAGGGGAACTGTTTCTCACCATGTGACCCAAGGGATCCTCAGACCACACTGACTACTCCTAGGCCTCCAGCCTCCGTCCCCACAGGAGCATCGCCAAGCCCTCCAGGAACGAACCCAGTGATGGCGTGGATTTCTAAATCCCAGAGGAAATATTCCTTCACCTATCCAGCTCTGGGAGTGGTCATTAAGGAAGAGAAAAAGAAGGACAGAAACAGGAAGGTGATGTGACAAGTCCTGTCAGTTAAGAGGGAGAGAATTGACTTCTCACCCACCACTTGGCCCACACTAGAACAACTTAGTCTCCATGTACAAGTGTCTGTGAGAGAGTTCTTGTGTCCCCGCAGAATTCATCCACCACAGGTCCATAACAAGAACACACTCAATCCTTCATGCACAATTCCCAAGTGTTGTTAACCAACAAAACCAAGATTTGACATCTGATAGTGGCAAAGGGAGGAAAGTGCAGGGAAAGATACTTTTTAGAGAGCAGAGCAAGAAAAGATGTTTACAAAGAGCCCAGGTAACGGTGTGTCTTTTGAAAGCATCAGTTTGTGAGAAGGACAACATTAAGACATAGATCTTGTGCCATCATGAAGAATTTAATCTTCCAGAATCCCAGAGAGAAAACTCAAAACTCAGATTTCATTGCATAAACATTGGACTGAGTCCTCCTTGTGGTGGGACTGGATTCCAGAAGGGAACAGATGACACGTGGTGAAAAGGTCAAAGAAGGCAGAGTTTCACAAGGCCGTTTGTCATAGAGAACAAACTGGTGGTTACCCAAGGGGAGCTAGGTGGAGGGGTGGGCAAAGTGTGTGAAGGCAATTAAGAGTCCACTGATCCTGAGGAGCAAGGAGTAATGCATCGAATTATACTGGAATTAAGAGAATACACTGGAGTTAAGAGAAGAAAATGAAATGAAGTGAAGTGAAATCAAACCAGAGAACATTAAAAAAAAATCTTAAAGGCGATTTGTGGACCCTGGATCCATTCTAAAGTTTCCAGGAGGTAGAAGACATCAGTGCGGATGAGGGCAACCAGCAGGCAAAGTCACAAAGAATCGTGAAAACTTCAGTACTGTGTGCAGTCCTAGTTCACAGGCACGAGTCTATGAAAATTCATCAGGCGAAAATGTACCTTCCACAAGTAATCAAAAACACATACAGAGACCTTTGGCCTTTGTCAGAAAGGTGTGTGGCTCTTCCTTACACCAAGTTCTGTACAGTTCCCATGCCTATCAGCTCCCCCATACGCTCCCCTTCGCAGGTGGCACTCACCAGGCTGTGGCTGGAACTAGGTGGCCTGTGAGAGGCAGTCAGGTCCTCATGCACCTCCCTCCTCGCACCTTCCCAGGGACTGCCCCTGCTTGCCTTTCTTGCTTCTCACCCAAGTGGTTCCATGGCACTATGTGGTGCCAGCCAAGGAGCAGGGGCAGGAGGGCACAGGGCAGGCTGCGTCTGGTGGGAGGACTGTGGCAGGCTGGGAGGAGCTGCGGAGGGTAGGGTGCCGGAGGCGGAGGCAGAGGCGGAGGCAGAGGCGGAGGCTGAGGCAGAGGCTGAGGCTGAGGCAGAGGCTGGGGTGGGCTGACTCAAGGGCTCACCTTCCCCGGGGTGCGGGTGCGAGCGCCCTCTCGCGGCATTCTGGGAACACGGGGGCGGGCCTGTCCTGCATCTCCCCTGAGTTGCTTTGTGGCCTATTCTGGTGCCCCACACGGAGTAGGTGTGGGAGGGAGGCTGGCCTGGGGTGGAGAGCCAGGCGCACTGCGCCACCACGTGCACCCCTCAACGTGCTGGATGCACTGGCATCAGAAGGTGCTGGGGGTAGTCAGGGGAGGTGCGGCTCAGGCGTGCAGGGTGCTGCAGGGCTGTGCTGCGAGGGGGCGCCTGTACGGGTTGGGGCGCAAGCTAGTGAGGACCTGAGGGGTGGGGAGTGTGCACGGGGCAGGGGCTGCGGGAGGAAAGGAGGCGGAGGCAGGAAGGAGGCTGAGGGGCTGGCTCAGGGCCTCCAGGGTCCTCATGCTCCTCCTGGTGCTCGCGACCCTCGCGAATCCGCCAACAACAACCTGTGCTCTCCGGTATGGCGCCTCTCCTGAGTGGCCCCGCGGACCCCTCAAGTTGAGGAGGGCGCGCGCGCGCGGGAGCGCCCAGTGCCGCTCCTCGCCCGCGCCCTCAGGCACCTGCTCAGTGCAGGGCAGCAGAATGTGCTGCAGGGCCACTCAGTGGAGACAGGAGAGCAGCGTGCGGGGTCCTTCTCACCCTGCGAGGGGGGTGTGAGCACCTCACGCGCGCGCCCTGAGTCCGCCCCCTTACCCTCCTCCTCCTCCTCCTCCTCCTCCACCTTCTCCTCCTTTCCTGGCACGGCCGCGCCCCACCCTGCCTCCTTCTGTCTGCCCACCAGACCAGAGTGTTCCGTGGGCCGCCAAGAGAAGGTGCCGGCCAGGTACTCCCAGCGCGTCGCACGGCTGAGCCACGAGGGTGCCCTGGCACTGGGGGAGACTGAGGACCCCAACCACACTGAGACAGCCCGCAGAGTCCTTCCCCTGCTTTCTTTTCTTTCTGCCTCTGCCCCGCCCACATGCCTTCCTGTACCTGTTCTGTGGCAAGGGCACCAAATGGTTCCACTGGGGCGATCAAGTAAGGCGTGGGAAGGGCCTTGGGGAGGTCCTGGTGAAGTGGGGAGGGGGGCACTCGTACCAGGGGAGCTTGGGGACTCTGCCTGTGCTGAGCCCACCCACCCTGCAGAGACCCCCGCACCTACCTTGGTGGCAAGGCGCCCCAAGGTTCCACAGGGCCACTCAGGTGAGGCGCAGAACTGGCGCCCCCATGCGTTGGAAGGCGGAGCCGCAAGTGGGTGTTAGCTCCTTAGGGAATGGGATCATGAGAACCCAGATACAACTGAGCCCGCCTGCCAGCCCTGGCCCCTCCTCCATCCAGTGCCCCTCCACCTTGCACCCTCCAGTACTTCCTCAGTGACCGGGCATTAGAGAATTCCACCCAGCCGCTGTGGCGAGGCTCAGGAAGGTGTGGTCCCAGGGAAGCTGCCACAGGGCTGATAGCAGAGGGCTGGAGATTGGGCATGCCACCCCATGCGCCCCCTTCTTCCCAAGTGCCACTGGTCTCCTCGCCTCCCACGCCAACCTCCCATGGCTAGGTAGCCAGACTCCAGAAGGTGCCACAGGACCACTCAGGTGAGGCACAGAAAGGGCATGCCTGCCCAACGTGAGGCGGAGCTCCAGGGGATGCTGCCTCCTTAGGGAGACGGATCAGGAAAATCCCTGTAGTAGGGAGCCTGCGCGCCCAGCCCTCCTCCTTCTCCTTCCAGCCACCCCCCATTTGGTGCCCTCCGGTACCTGCTCAGTGACCGGACACTAGAGAATTCCACCGAGCGGGCCACTTTTGTGAGGCTCCGGAGGGTGCAAGTTGCGGTCCCAGCGGAGCATAATAGGGGCTCCGAGGCCTGAGGGAGCTTGGCATGCCGCCCCATCTGCCCCCATCTTTCCCTCCACCTTCCACAGCTAGGAAGCCAGGCACCATAAGGTTCCATGGGGCCACTCAGGGGAAGCTCCAGAAGGGCACAGAGGGCAGTCCTGGTGAAGTCGTTGGGGTGGGGGGGCTGACCCACAGTACCGGGGGGGGGGGGAGGGATAGGACCATGCTGCCCCACCAGCCCCCTTCTTCCCAGCCTTCCCGGCCTTCCCTGCCTTAATTCTTTCAAAATGACTTATTATAACCTTGGGCTTTTGGTCTCTACTTAAGCCTGCATTCCGGAGCAAAGTTTGAATTTGGATTGAGTCTGTGTCTCCCAGCTTTCTATTCCTAAGACCTCAAGTAAATGCTGTCCTCGCTTTAGAGCCACTTCTTCATGGTCAACATACCTTGGCCTAGTTGGCAGAATTCATAGCCCTTGACCTTTGTCCTGGGCACCACTGTAGGTTCAAGCAAGGGACCTGCCAGGGTCTAATTTGCACTGTCATCTCCCTGGTGGTAAGTCCTCTTGGTTCCAAACCTCCTGCCTTGGTGCAGGTTCAGGCCCTTCTTGGGGTATTCTCTTCTGCTGGGTTCTGTACTTGTTTGTTTCAATTCAATTTAATTAACATATAGTGTATTATTAGTTTCAGAGGTAAAGTTTAGTGATTCATCAGTTGCATAGAACACCCAGTGCTCATTGCATCAAGTGCCCTCCTTAAAGCCCATCACCCAGTTACCCCATCCCCCCACCAACCTCCTCTCCAGCAACCCTCAGTTTGTTTCCTAGAGTTAAGAGTCTCTTAGGATTTCTCTTCCCCTCGGGTTTCATCTTATTTGTCCTACCCTTCCCCAATGTTCATCTGGTTTGTTTCTTAAATTCCACCTAGGAGTGAAATCATATGGTGTTTGTCTTTCTCTGATTGACTTATTTCCCTCATCACACACAATACCCTCTAGTGCCATCCACGTTGTTGCAAATTGCAAGGTTTCACTCCTTTCGATGGCTGAGTAACTTTCATGTGTGTATGTGTGCATGTGCATGTGTGTATACACCACTTCTTTATCCATTCATCTGTCGATGGACATCTCGGCTCTTTCCATAGTGTGGTTCCTGTGGACATGGCTGCTATAAACATTGGGGTTCAGGTGCTCCTTTGGATCACTGAGTTTGTGTCCTTTGGAGAAATACACAGTACGCAATTGCTGAGTCTTAAGGAAGCTCTACTGTTAACTTTTTGAGGAACCTCCACACTGTGTTCCAGAGTGGCTGGACCAGTTTGCATTCCCACCAAAAGTGTAAGAGGGTTCCCCTTTCCCCACATCCTCACCATCATCTGTTGTTTCCTGACTTGTTCATTTTAGCCATTCTGAGCGGTGTGAGGCGGTGACTCATTGTGGTTTTGATTGGTATTTCCCTGATGCCAAGGCATGTGGAGCATTTTTTCATGTGTCTATTGGCCATTTCTATGTTTTCTTTGGAGAAACATCTGTTCATTTCTTCTTCTGCCCATTTCTTGACTGGATCATTTGCTTTTTGGGTGTTGACTTTGATAAGTCCTTTAGGGATCTTGGATACTAGCTCCTTATCTGACAAGACATGTGCAAATATCCTCTCCTGATCCGTAAGTTCTCTTTGAATTTTGTCGACTTGCTTTTGCTGGGCAGAAGATTTGATCTTGATGAAGTCCCAAAAGTTCATGTTTGCTTTTGTTTCCCTTGCCTTTGAAGATGTGTCTAGCAAGAAGTTGCTGAGGGCGAGGTCAAAGGTTGCTGCCTGTGTTCTCCTCTAGAATTTGGATGGACTCCTGTGTCACACTTAAGCCTTTCATCCCTTTTGAGTTTATGTTAGTGTATGGTGTAAGAAAGTGGTCCAGTTCCATTCTTCTTCATGTGGCTGTCCAGTTTCCCCAATACCAGTTTTTTGAAGTGACTGTCTTTTTTCCATTGGATATTCTTTCCTGCTCTGTGGAAGTTTAGTTGACCATAGAGTTGAGGGTCCCTTTCTGGGTTCTCTCTTCTGTTCCATGACCTGTGTGTCTCTTTTTGTGCCAGTACCATACTGTCTTGATGATTACAGCTTGAAGTCCGGCATTGTGATGCCACCAGCTTTGGTTTGCTTTTTCAACATTCCTCTGGCTATTCGGAGTCTTTTCTGGTGCCATACCTGTTGTAGGATTCTTTCTTCCAGCTCTGTGAAAAAAATGCCAATGGCATTTTGAGAGGGATTGCGTGGAATGTGTAGATAACTTTGGGTAGCATCTGCATCTTGACAATACCAATTTTTGCAATTCACGAGCATGACATATTGTGTTTTCCATTTCTTTGTGTCTAGCTCAATTTCTTTCATAAATGTTCCATAGTTTTCAGAGTACAGATCTTTTTTTATATTTTATTTTATTATGTTATGTTATTCACCATACAGTACATCATTAGTTTTTGATGTAGTGTTCTATGATTCGTTGTTTTCATATAACACCCATCCATGCAATACATGCCCTGATCCTTTACCTCTTTGCTTCAATTTATTCCTAGGTCTCTTATGGGTTTGGGTGCAATTGTATGTGGGATCGATGACTTGATTTTTCCTTCTTCTGCCTCCTTGTTAGTATAGAGAAAGGCAACTGACTTCTGTCCATTCATTTTCTTTTTTTTTAAGATTTTATTTATTTATTTATTTGACAGAGAGAGACACAGCGAGAGAGGGAACACAAGCAGGGGGAGCGGCAGAGGGAGAAGCAGGCTTCCCGCTGAGCAGGGAGCCCGATGCGGGGCTCGATCCCAGGACCCTGGGATCATGACCTGAGCCGAAGGCAGACGCTTAACGACTGAGCCACCCAGGCGCCCCTGTCCATTCATTTTCTATCCTGCCATTTTACCGAATTCCCCTATGAGTTCTAGCAATTTTGGCGTAGAGTCTTTTGGTTTCCCTACATAGATTATCATCTCATCTGCAAAGAGTGAGAGTGTGACTTCTTTGCCTATTTGGAGGTCTTTTATTATATTTTTTTATTTTTCTTTTCTCTTTTTTTTTTTTTTGCCCCCTCCTCCCTGTCTCTCTCTCTCCCTTTGTCTGTCTCCCTCTCCTTCTCTCTCTCTCTCTCTGTCTCAAATAAATGAAAAAAAAAAAAAAACAAAGACAAAGAAGGATTGGTGCATCCTTCACGTACATGCATGTGACAACACAACATCAAACTCCATGACATAAAGACAGTTAAAGATGGGAAAGAAAAATAGACAAATTCACTCTCTTGGTGGATAGACTTTTCAATCCTCAAATCCACTATTATGGCATGAAACCCTGTTCTTTCAATAATCGATATATGCATCAGGCATAAAATCAATACAGAAGAACTGAACCTCTGATCCACTGATCTGAATGACATTTATCAAATGTCGTATCCAGTAACAGCAAAAAACACAATCTGATGAAACTCACCTGGAGCATTCACCAGAATAACCATGTTCCGTGTGAGAAAAAAAAAAAAAACTCACACTCATGAAGTTTAAAACAACAGATTGCATATAAACTACGTCCTCAACCCCAACAGAATGTGAAAATGAAAAGCTAAAACAGAAAGATAACTGGAAAATTCCAAAATACTAGGAGACTAAACAACACATGGATCAAAAAGAGAACACTGAAAAGAAATTTCAAATATCTTGCGCTAAATGAAAATGAATATAGAACTTAACGAAATATGTGGAATACAATGAAATCAGTACTTTGAGGAAAATCAGGAGCGCTGAAGCATACATTTAAAAAAATAAAGATGTAAAACAATCAGTTGGACACTAAAACGAGGTAAGCCTAAAGCAAGCAGAGGAAAGGAAATAATTTCTGCAGAAATTGATAAAATTAAAATGAGAAATCTTTAATAAAGAAAATCAATAAAACCAAAACTCATTCTTTGAAAGGATAAAAAGAAAATGGGATAATCCTCTAACCAGGCAGTCTAAGAAAAAGAGAGAGAGAGAGAGAGGGAGAGAGAGAACCCAAGTGAGTTATAGTACTAATAGTAATTACTATCAGTCCTGAGCTCATGAACACTAATAGGATAATAAGGAAATATTTGATGAGAGGAATGACATGTTCCCTTAGGAACTCTCTGAGAACCATAGCAAACCTAAAAAAAGAACTATTTCAACTCCTTCTTCACCCTTTCATATTTGACCTGTAATTTAGGGTACCAACTATTGATGAGGATATGAATTCATGTCTACATGATATTTCACTGTTAAGACTCCATTATACATAAGTGGGCCATAACTAAAATGTAAACATTTGGTGATTCAAGGGACAGTGTTCGAAAATGAAAAAGAAGTCTAACACGGAGGAAAAAATTGCAACTCATATACCGAATAAGAAACATACCTAGAACATCAAAAGAAGTATTACAACTCAGTTAAGAAAACACAAACAACCCATTACAAATTAGGCAAATGACCTCAACAGACATGTCTCCAAGGAAGATATCCAAAGAGACATGAAGCAAATGAACAGAAGTCAAAAATAGTCCGTCATGAAGGAAATCCAAAGCCAAATCAGGGTGACCTATCATTTCATACCCTGACCTATCCTTTCATACCCACAGAAAACTATCATCCAAAAGACAGGTAAGTGTTGGTGAGGATGTGGAGAAATTGCAACCCTCATGCACTGCTGGCAGGAATGGAAAAGGGTACAGTCATTTGGGAAAGAGTCTTGCAGGAATTCAAATAGTACAACACAGATACCATGAGACCCAACTCCCCTCCTAGGTATATACCTATAAGAACTGAAAGCATATGGCCCCACAAAATCTTATCTATGAATATTCCCAGCTGCATTATTCATAATCATCCAAAAGGGAAACCAACCCAAATGTTCTTCCACTGAGGAACAAACAAACTGTGCAGTATTTATAACAACAGAATACTGTTCAGCCAAATAAAAGACACGAAGAACCCACTCATGCTACAACACTGATGGACCTTGAAAACATTATACTAAGAAGCCAGGCACAAATGATCACACCTTGCATTATTCCATTTATACCAAAGGGCCAAAATAAGCAAATCCATGGAAAAAGAAAGTACATACCTATGGGATACTGCAAAAGTCCTAAGGGGAAAATACATAGCCATCCAAGCCTCACTCAAAAAAATAGAAAAATCCTGAATTCACCAACTAACTTTATGCCTTAGAGAACTGGAGAAAAAGCAACAAATGATGCCTAAAACACACATTAGAAGAAAAATAATTAAGATTAGAACACAGATCAATGAATTGGGAACCAGAAATACAGTAGAGCAGATCAACAAAACTAGAAGCTGATTCTTCAAAAGAATTAATAAGATTGATAAGCCCTGGCCAGACTTATCCAAAAGAAAAGGGAAAAGACCCAAATTAATAAAATTATTAATGAAAGGGGAGAGATCATGACTAACACCAAAGAAATAGAAACAATTATTAGAAATTATTCTCAACAACTACATGCCAATAAATTAAACAACCTGGAAATAATGGATGCCTTCCTGGAAACCTATAAACTACCAAGACTGAAACAGGAAGAAAATGACAACCTGAATAGACCAATAACCAGTAATGAGATTGAAGCTGTGATCAAAAACCTCCCCAAAAACAAGAGTCCAGGACCTGATGGATTCCAGGGGAATTCTACCAAACATTCAAAGAAGAAATAATACCTATTCTACTGAAGCTGTTTCAAAAAATAGAAACAGAAAGAAAGCTTCCAGACTCATTTTATGAGGCCAGCATTACCTTGATCCCAAAACTAGGCAAAGACCCCATCAAAAAGGAGAATTTCAGACCAATATCCCTGATGAATATGGATTCCAAAATTCTCAACAAAGTCCTAGCTAATAAGATCCAACAACACATTAAAAGGATCATCCTCCTCGACCAAGTGGGATTTATCCCTGGGATGCAAGTGTGGTTCAACATTCGCAAATCAAGCAATGTGATAGAACACATTAAGAGGAGAGAGAAGAACCATATGGTCCTCTCAACTGATGCAGAAAAAGCATTTGACAAAATACAGCATCCTTTCCTGATTAAAACTCTTCAGAGTATAGGGATAGAGGGAACATTCCTCAAGTTCATAAAATCCATCTATGAAAAACCCACAGTGAATATCATCCTCAATGGGGAAAAGCTGAGAGCCTTTCCCTTAAGATCAGGAGCACGTCAAGGATGCCCACTCTCACCACTATTGTTCAACATAGTACTAGAAGTCCTAGCAACAGCAATCAGACAACAAAAAGAAATAAAAGGTATTCAAATTGGCAAAGAAGAAGTCAAACTCTCTCTTTTCACAGATGACATGATACTTTATGTGGAAAACCCAAAAGACTCCACCCCCAAATTACTAGAACTCATCCAGCAATTCAGTAATGTGGCAGGATACAAAATCAATGCACAGAAATCAGTTGCTCTCTTATACACTAACAATGTAACCGTAGAAAGAGCAATTAGAGAATCGATTCCATTTACAATAGCACCAAAAACCATAAGATACCTCGGAATAAACCTAACCAAAGAGGTAAAGGATCTATACTCTAGGAACTACAGAACACTTATGAAAGAAATTGAAGAAGACACAAAAAGATGGAAAAACATTCCATGCTCATGGATTGGAAGAATAAATATTGCTAAAATGTCTATGCTGCCCAGAGCAATCTATACCTTCAACGCCATCCCAATCAAAATACCAATGGCATTTTCAAAGTGCTGGAACAAACAATCCTAAAATTTGTATGGAATCAGAAAAGACCCCAAATCGCCAAGGAAATGTTGAAAAAGAAAAACAAACCTGGGGGCATCACGTTGCTTGATTTCAAGCTATATTACAAAGCTGTGATCACCAAGACAGCATGGTATTGGCACAAAAACAGACATATAGACCAATGGAACAGAATAGAGAACCCAGATATGGACCCTCAACTCTATGGTCAAATAATCTTCGACAAAGCAGGAAAAAATATGCAATGGAAAAAAGACAGTCTCTTCAATAAATGGTGCTGTGAAAATTGGACAGCTATATACAGAAGAATGAAACTCGACCATTCTCTAACACCATACACAAAGATAAACTCAGAATGGATGAAAGACCTCAATGTGAGACAGGAATCCATCAAAATCCTAGAGGAGAACATGGGCAGTAACCTCTTTAACATCGACCACAGCAACTTTTTCAAGATACATCTCCAAAGGCAAATGAAACAAAAGGGAAAATGAACTTTTGAGACTTCATCAAGAAAAAAATCTTCTGCACAGCAAAGGAAACAGTCAACAAAACAAAGAGGCAACCCACCCACAACTTGTTTTTGGGGAGGATTTGACCACAGAATGGGAGAAGATATTTGCAAATGACACTACAGACAAAGGGCTGATATCCAAGATCTATAAAGAACTTCTCTGGGGCGCCTGGGTGGCTCAGTTAGTTAAGCGACTGCCTTCGGCTCCGGTGATGATCCTGGAGTCCCGGGATCGGGTCCCGCATCGGGCTTCCTGTTCAGCAGGGAGTCTGCTTCTCCCTCTGACCCTCCCACCCCCATGCTCTCTCTATCTCATTCTCTCTCTCAAATAAATAAATAAAATCTTTAAAAAAAAAAAGAACTTCTCAAACTCAACACCCAAAAAAACAAATAATCCAGTCAACAAATGGGCAGAAGACATGAACAGACACTTCTCCAAAGAAGATATACAAATGGCTAACAGACACATGAAAAAATGTTCATCATCATTAGGCATCAGGGAAATTTAAATCAAAACCACATTGAGATACCACCTTACACCAGTTAGAATGGCAATAATTGACAAGGCAAGAAACAACAAATGTTGGAGAGGATGTGGAGAAAGGGGAACCCTCTTACACTGTTGGTGAGAATGCAAATTAGTACAGCCACTTTGGTAACAGTGTGGAGGTTCCTTAAAAAGTTAAAAATAGAGCTACCCTATGACCCAAAAATTGCACTACTGGGCATTACCCCAAAGACACAGATGTAGTGAAAAGAAGGGCCATATGCACCCCAATGTGCATAGCAGCAATGTCCACAAAAGCCAAACTGTGGAAAGAGCCAAGATTCCCTTCAATAGACGAATGGATAAAGAAGATGTGGTCCATATATACAATGGAATATTAGCCATCAGAAAGGATGAGTACCCAACTTTTGCATCAACATGGATGGTACTGGAGGAAATTATGCTAAGTGAAATAAGTCAAGCAGAGAAAGTCAATTATCATATGGTTTCACTTATTTGTGGAACATAAGGAATAGCATGGAGGACATTAGGAGGAGGAAGGGAAAAATGAAGGGGAGGAAATCAGAGGGGGAGACGAACCATGAGAGACTATGGACACTGGGAAACAAAGTGATGGTTTTATACAGGAGGGGGGTAGGAGGATGGGTGAGCCTGGTTATGGGTATTAAGGAGGGCACGTATTGCATGGAGCACTGGGTATTATACACAAACAATCATGGAACACTACTCAAAAACTAATGATGTACTGTATGGTGACTAACATAACATAATAAAAAAAAATAAAGATTGGAACAAATAGTGTAAGATTTAAAAAATTAAAAAATAAAAATAAATAAAAATAAGAAACAAGGAAGAAAGAAGGGTAGGTGAGGAAGAAGAGAGAAAAAGTAAGAAAGCTGATCTGAGAAACAATAGAAGGAAACCAATGCACCCACAAATGAACAAAAGATTACAAGCCTTATACCAAAATAGAGAGAAAAAAAACAGGAAAATATATATAAAATAAAGGATAAAGAATAAAAAAATAGGAAAATTTTAAATGTATAAATATTTTTTAAAATTAAGATAAAAGGGCGCCTGGGTGGCTCAGTCGTTAAGCGTCTGCCTTCAGCTCAGATCATGATCCCAGGGTCCTGGGATCGAGCCCTGCATCGGGCTCCCTGCTCTGCGGGAAGCCTGCTTCTCTCTCTCCCACTCCCCCTGCTTGTGTTCCCTCTCTCGCTGTGTCTCTCTCTGTCAAATAAATAAATAAAATCTTTAAAAAATAAAAATAAAAATAAAAAAAAATAAAATTAAGATAAAAAACTCAAAATGGATGAAAGACCTCAATGTGAGACAGGAATCCATCAAAATCCTAGAGAACATAGGCAGTAACCTCTTCAAAATCTTCTTTCAAGACATGTCTCCAAAGGCAAGGGAAACAAAAGTAAAAATGAACTTTTGGGATTTCATCAAGATAAAAAGCTTCTGCACAGCAAAGGAAACAAACAACAAAACTAAGAGGCAACCCACGGAATGGGAGGAGATATTTGCAAATGACATTACAGATAAAGCACTGGTATCCAAGATCTATAAAGAACTTCTCAAACTTAACACCCAAAAAAACCAAATAATCCAGTCAAAAAATGGAAAGAAGACATGAACAGACACTTCTCCAAAGAAGACATACAAATGGCTAACAGACACATGAAAAAATGTTGAACATCACTAGCCATCAGGGAAATTCAAATCAAAACCACATTGAGATACCACCTTATACCATTTAGAATGGCAAAAATTAACAAAACAGGAAACAACAAATGTTGGAGAGGATGTGGAGAAAGGGGAACCCTCTTACACTGTTGGTGGGAATGCAAGTTGGTACAGCCATTTTGGAAAACATCATGGAGATTCCTCAAAAAGTTAAAAATAGAGCTACCCTATGACCCAGTGATTGCAAAAGGAGATATTTACCCCAAAGATACAGATGTAGTGAAAAGAAGGGGCATATGCACCCCAGTGTTCCTAGCAACAATGTCCACAATAGCCAAACTGTGGAAGGAAACAAGATGCCCTTCAACAGATGAATGGATAAAGATGTGGTCCATATATACAATGGAATATTACTCAGCCATCAGAAAGGATGAATACCCACCATTTGCATCGACATGGATGGAACTGGAAGGGATTATGCTAAGTGAAATAAGTCAAGCAGAGAAAGACAATTATCATATGGTTTCACTCATATGTGGAACATAAGGACTAGCATAAAGGACATTAGGAGAAGGAAGGGAAAAATGAAGGGGGTGGAATCAGAGGGGGAGACAAACCATGAGAGACCATGGACTCTGGGAAACAATCTGAGGGTTTCAGAGGGGAGGGGGGTGGGGGATGGGTTAGGCGAGTGATGGGTGTTAAGGAGGGCACATGTTCTAATGAGCACTCGGTGTTATATGCAAATAATGAATCATGCAACACTACATAAAAAACTAATGATGTACTCTATGGCCACTAACATAACAACAAAAAAAAAAAAGATAAAAGAAAAAAAAAGGAAGTCTGGTCCTATTTCCACCAGAAGCTGATGTTTTGGAACTTTCTTTAATCAATAGACTTGGTAGATGTGGTGGTCTGTTTTGGTCTTCTAAGGGAGAGGCCTGCTGGGCTGGCTCACAAGCTGACTTGCCCTTATAACATGGGGGTAGGTTTTAGTGTAGGGGACTCCAGCCTCAAACTGGAGGTGCTGTGTTTCTCTCTGAGGTCCAACTGTGTTAGTGGGCAGGAGGAGGGAGTGTGTTGGAGGAAGTAGAATATGGTGTCACCTCTTCCTCTTGTCCCTGGGGAGCAGAACTCCTGGCTGCCACTGATCAAGAGTCCCTCCTAGAATAGCAAACAATCTCCTGTGTCTCAGGTTGTCATCAGTTCCCTGCCCTAACCTGTTGTGCCCAGGTCATTGGCCCACCCAGAGCCACAGATCTCCCCTATTTTATCTCTGGCTAGTGGCTGGGATTAAAAACTCTAAGTTTTAAAGGGCTTGGTAAGGTGCAGCCCCACTCCTGTCCCCCGACAGAGAGGCTCCGGATGTGCCCAGCACCATGCCTTCCTCAAAAACCCATCACATGGTGCTCACACAGAGGCTAGAGTTTATTGTAATGCTCAGCAGCAAGCTGGAACCAGGTTATCGGTCATCTGCACTCAACTCAGTCCCCTACTCCCTTTTGTCCCAGAAAAACTGTCAAAGAGGCTTGAATCTCTTTGGCAGATATCGAAAAGCAGCAGCTGGGTTATCTGCAATCTACTCCAGTCTCTGCTTTGCTCAGTTCAGCCCCAGAAAAGCAGCTGCTGGGCACCCACAGTAGTTAAAGCCTAACTAACAGTAGTTAAAGCCTACTGTGGCTCACAGTGAAAAGTTCTTTAGAGGTTTTCTGCCTTCTGGGAGCATCCCTGACCCTGCTGCTGAGCTCTGCTCAATGGCCCTGGCTGGCCTTTTGTCTTTGGTGAGGCAAAGTAAGCTGTTCCAAATGCCCTCCAAGAAGGGGAGCAATCTCTCCCTGGGCTCCCAACCTTGCAACTGCCATGTTCTCTCGCTCCAACTGTGCATATTGTTTCCTTAATCCTCTGATCCTCTTCCTACTTGTTCAAAATGGATGAATGTTGATCGAGCTGTATTCGAAGGCTGAGGCAAGTTCAGGGTCCCCCTACTACCCAGCCATCTTAAGTCTTCCCCTCAAGTTCTATTGTGTTAAACTGCATGAGGTGTGGGTTGTTTTTTTTTTTGTTTCTTTGTTGTTGTTTTCACTCAGAATATGGTTATTCTGGTGAATGTTCCACATGAGTTTGGGAAGACTGTGTGTTCTGCTGTTGCTAGAAACAATATTTCATAAATGTAATTTAGGTCAGTTGATCAAAGGTACTGTTCAGTGCATCCTTACTGCTTTTATGCCTGATGCATGTATCAATTACTGAAAGAGCTGGGTTTCATGCTGTAATAGAGGATTTGTGTATTCGAATGTCTACCCACCAAGAGAGTGGATTTTTCCATATTTCTTTCCCACCTTCAACAGTTTTTGTGTCACATACTTTGATGTTATATTGTCAGATGCATGTATGTGAAGGACTGGTTATGTCTTATTGGAAAATAGATCCAATTTAGGTAATGCCTCTCTTTGTCCCTGAGCATTTTCCTGATTCTGAAGTCAGCTTTGTCTGAAATGAATGTAGCTATTTTAAGTTACTATTGAATTGTGTTAGTGTGGCGGCTTAGCTTTTTCTGTCCCTTTATTTTTAACTTAATTGTATTTTGATAATTTTAGTAGAAAACATACAGCTGGTTCTTATGTTTTTAAAATCCATTCTGATTGTCTTTTAATTGCTATAATGAGACTAAAAAAAAGGACTGTTCATATTTAAATTGATTATTGGGGTGCCATCCAGTTGGCAGTTGGGTTGAGCATCCAACTTTTGATTTCAGCTCAGATCATGATCTCATGGGTCATGAGATCCAACCTCTAGTCAGAGTCAGCACTTAGCAGCCCTCTCTGGCCCTCTCCCCATTCAGGTGCACCTGTGCACACACTCTCTCTCTCTTTAAACTAAATAAATATTTAAAATGATTATTGATGTAGTTGGTATGATCACTACCATATTTGTAACTATGTACGACCCATTATCCTCGTTCTTTCCTTTCTTATCTTTCACTCTTAAATTATTTTTTGCCTTCTTTGATTTTAATTAAGCATGCTATGTGATTCCATGTTTTCTCCTTTTGTGGGATACCAGTTACAGGCCTCATTAAATTGTTTTAATTGGCTTCCTTCAAGTTTTCAGTGTAAATTTAGACATAACCTGAGTTCACTCTTAAATAACACTGTATTTGTCCACATTTACTACAGGTACCTTAAAACAAAGGATCCCCGTTTCTTGCCTTCCATCCATAATGTAATACATTTCACTTTCCCATGACTGTTATCACCAACATATTTTTGCAATTATTATTTTGAACAAAAGGAATAGGTTTGATCGGTGAAAAATAAGAAAAAAATGCAAACTGGTGTAGCCGCACTGGAAAACAGTATGGAGCTTCCTCAAAAAGTTAAAAACAGAGGTACCCTATCACCCAGTAATTGTACTATTAGGTATTTATCCAAAGGACACAAACATAGTGATTCAAAGGGGCACATGCACCCCAATGTTTATAGCAGCAGTGTCCACAATAGCCAAATATGTCCACAAAGCCAAAATATGGAAAGAGCCCAGATGTCCATCAATAGATGAATGAATAAAGAAGATGTGGTATATATAATGGAATATTATTCAGCCATCAGAAAGGATGAAATCTTGCCATTTGCAATGACATGGATCTAACTAGAGGGCATTATGCTAAGGGAAATAAGTCAGAGAAAGAGAAATGTCATATGATTTTACTCACATGTGGAATTTAAGAAACAAAACATGAATATAGGGTAAGGGAGGGAAAAATAAAATAAGATTAAATCAGAGAGGGACACAAAGCCTAAGAGACTCTTAACCATGGGATACAAACTGAGGGTTGCTGGAGGGGTGGTGGGTGGGAGGATGGGGTAACTGAGTGATGGGGCATTAAGGAGGGCACTTGATGTGATGAGCACTGGGTGTTATATGCAACTGATGAATCACTAAACTTTACATCTGAAACTAATACAAAAATTAAAAGAAAAAGAGAAAAACCCCTAAAAACTATTTTATTTAACCTTCATTTATTCCTTCTCTAAAACTCTTTTTTTTAATAGACTCAAGTTTCTGTCCTATATCATTTTCCTGGTCAAAATAACATGTATTTTAACATGTATTTTAACATGTATTGTGAGGCAGGCCCACTGGAGACAAAAGGAATCTTTATTTTTCTTAAAAAGTATTTAGCCTTCACTTTTTTTTAATTTAAATTCAATTAGACATCATAGAGTACATCATTAGTTTCGGATGTAGAGTTCAATAATTCATCTGTTGCATATAACAACCAGTGCTCATCACATCACGTGCCCTCCTTAACGCCCATCACCCAGTTACCCCATCCCCCCACCCACCTCCCTTCCAGCAACCCTCAGTTTGTTTCCTGGAGTCAAGAGTCTCTCATAGTTTTTCTCCTTCTTTGATTCCTTCCCATTCCATTTTTCCCTCCCTTCCCCTATGATCCTCTGCACAGTTTCTTATATTCCTCATATGAGTGAAACCATATGATAATTATCTTTCTCTGATTGACTTATTTTGCTCAGCATAATACCCTCCAGGTCCATCCATGTTAGTGTAAATGGCAAGATTTCATCCTTTCTGATGGCTAAGTAATATTCCATTGTATATATACCACATCTTCTTTATCCATTCCTCTGTCAATGGACATCTTGGCTCTTTCCACAGTTTGGTTATTGTGGACATTGCTGCTATAAACATTGGGGTGAATGTGCCCCTTCAGATCACTACATTTATATCTTTGGGGTAAATACCTACTAGTGCAATTACTGGGTCATAGGGTAGCTCTATCTTTAATTTCTTGAGGAACATCCATACTGTTTTCCAGAGTGGCTAGCATTCCCACCAACAGTGTAAAAGGTTTCCCCTTTCTCCACATCCTCACCAACATTTGTTGTTTCCTGGCTTGTTCATTTTAGCCATTCTGACTGGTGTGAGGTGGTCTCTCATTGTGGTTTTGATCTGTATTTCCCTGATGCTGAATGAAATTGAGCATTTTTTCATGTGTCTGGTGGCCATTTGTAGGTTTTCTTTGGAGAAATGTCTATTCATGTCTTCTGCCCATTTCTTGACTGGAGTATTTAGTTATTTTGGGTGTTGAGTCTGATAAGTTCTTATAGATCTTGAATACTAGCCCTTTATCTGATTTGTCATTTACACATATCTTCTTCCATTCCAAAGGTTGCCTTTTGGTTTTGTTGACTGTTTCTTTTGTTGTGCAAAAGCTTTATCTTTATGAAGTGCCAATAGTTCATTTTTGCTTTTGTTTCCCTTGTCTTTGGAGAAGCGTCTAGCAAAAAGTTGCTGCAGCCGAGGTTGAAGAGGTTGCTGCCTGTGTTCTCCTCTAGGATTTTGATGTAGACTTCACTTTTGAAGGAGATTTTGATGGATACAAAATTCTAAATTGATAGTGTTTTTCTTTCAATGCTTGAAATATGTCATTCCTCTGTGTTTTTGCTTCTCTTTTCTCTGGCTGAAGAGAAAACAATGTGACTCTAACAGCGGTTTTACTACAGGGCAGTTTTCCCCACCCCCAGCATTCTTTCAAGGTTTTCTTCTTGTAATGTTCTGACACTTGTCATAACAAAGGGGTTGATAACTTGATATGCATCCTGCTTGATGTTTTCTGAGATGTTTGGATCTGAGGTTCAAGTACGTTAAATTAAAGTTTTCTGCCATTAGTACTTCAAATATTTCCTCTAATTCTCTGCCTTGTGTTTTCTTCTTTTAGTAGTTCCATTGATGTTACACCTTTTGTCATTGTCCTATAGTTCCTGACTATTCTATTTTCATCGGTTTTTCTCTGTTATCATTTAGTGTGAGAACATTCTGGTGCTGTATCTGCAAGCTCACTGAACTTTCCTCGCTCAGGAGCTCAATAAAAGCATTCTCCAATTCTGATTACAGTGATTTTTATTTCTACAACTACCTTTTGATTCTTTCCCACAAGTCCACCTCTCTGTTTACAGAGCCCATCACTTTTTGCATGCTGTCCACTTTTTCCACTGGAGGCTTTAGCACATTAAATGTGTTTGTTTAAAATTCCCAGTTCTCTAATTCCCCAATCTCAGTCATATCCCAGTCTGGTTCTGCTGCAGGCTCTGTTTCTTCAAACTGTGTTGTTTTTGCCATTTAACATGCTTTGTAATGTTTGGTGGAAATCTGGACATGATGCACTGAGCAAAAACTACTAAAGTAAATTTTCCTTTAATGTGAGTTTTTTTATCTTCTGGAAGTTACTCCCATGTTCACTGTTTGCTGTGAGCCATAATGTTTGAAGCTATAAATTCCTCTGAGGTGCTTTTTATTTTGCAGGAGGTTTTTGTTGCTTGTCCCTACTGTTTGCTTTGGGTTTTCCATGATACTTATTCTTCAGTAAAATCTGAGAGTTGACATTCTTTCACTTGAAATCATGTCTTGATAACCAGAGCCACATTAATGCAGTGGAAAATTAGGGGAAGTGTTGTGTAGTTGTATGATTAGATCTCAAGGGTTTTAGTGAAAGTATGTCTCTGGGACTTGGCCTTTACAAGTGCTTCTCAGACCTTTGTTCCCATTAGCTAAGAGAATAGAAGGAGCTGGAGTTGGATCCCCTCCTCTACATAGAAACCTGGAGGGGTCTAGATTTGGGGATTTCCTTACTCCAGGTCAGTTATGCTCTGATCAAACCCAAAGTTGTTGCTCTGCTAACACAATTTCCCTTGAGGGAAGGCTTCTTTAAGGAGAACAGAAGGCTCTGGGTGTGTTTCAGATGATTGCTTCTCTTCTCTTCCAGATGGAAGTTGAACAACTTTTCCTTGACCTTCATTGTGACAATGTTGTAGGGCTACTTGAGGTAAGTCATAGAAGTGTGGAGGCCCCCACCAGAATTACCCCCCTGGAGATTTTCACTTTCTAGCCATGCTCATGGAGCCTCCAGAGATTCTTCGGTCATTTGCAGCCCAGATCCTGGCTCCTGCAGACTCTTGTGCTTCTGAGGCTGTGACTCTTCTGTATTCATCTGTCTCTCGTTTTTGTGGTGGAAGTTTGTCTTGAAATCTCAGTTCTCTGATGGATTTTTGAGGACTTGTTGATTTTCAGCTTGCGCAGCATTTCTCTTGTTGCAGTGACAGGAGTGATGATGTCTAAGCTCCATACATATCAGACCACAAACTGGAAGACTATTAATCTTTAATAAAAAGTAACCTTAGCTTGCTTCCTCTGCAAATAGCTCCCTTTCATGCCCTATTGTTGGAAAAAGGAGGAGATGTAATGAGGGAGTCCCTCTGAATTTTAAAATGGGATGTCAGGAATTGCTCAGGGATATGTCACACCCTATAATGAAATCCTGCCTTGTTTTTCCCAGCTCAGCAGCTGTAAAGCCAGCCGCATGTTCCTTAGGTAAGATACTTATGTACATGATCTGCCTGGGGTGATAAAGCAAAAAGTTAGAACAGAAATGACTATGTTAGACAAAATGAAATGTGTGGAATGTGATAGGGATGTCCAGGCTGCTCCAGGTCAGAGAGGTGTTTGAGCAGCAACAGTTCCAACAAGCAGGGATGAATCTCCCTGTGTATACCTCCCCTGGGACCCATGTTATCCTGGGCTGCATCCTTAAACCCAAAACACACTGTCATATGCAGTTGTCAGTCCTTCTAGCCATCAAGGTGTGCTACTCTCTCTACCCTGTTAGCTGGGCCATAGGAAATTTGAAACAGATCCAGCTCCCATGTAACCCCTTATCCAAATCTGTGCTTTTCCACACTTGGTCTACAGAGCATAGGCGCATGAGAATTATGCAGAGGAACAGGTACAAGGTTTTATGATAAGTTCTGGAGAAGACACAAGGGTTCTGGGTGGAAAATAGGGAGGGGGAGGAGACAAGCTTAGGCAGAAGGAGTCCTGCCACATCCAAGTCTGGAGGAAAATGGGACATGAGCACTTCCATCAACTACCCTTTAAGGGGTGACCACAGGGATTGAACAATAGCCTTAAACCACCCACCTTTGGGGAAAATTGCAGGGCAGGGAATGGGGTTGGAATGCTGTATCTGTGGGCACTCAGTTGGCTCCAGGATTATAAAGGTCAGGGCTAGATATTCATTTCCCATCTAAACAAGGCCCACACATGGTCCAGCCTGGGAGGAAGATGGACATAGGCCAGTCTCAATGAAGCTATTCCCTGAGGCCAAGCATTTGCCTCCCAAAGAACCAGATCCAGCCCTGAAGGAAAACATGGTCAATGGCCCAGAGGTTTTTAGTCTAACAAGCCCAGGATAGGGATGAGGGATCCTGTTGGTGAAGCTGTTTCTCGTTATGTCTACTACAGAGGTAGGACTGCTAGGAGTAGAGACCCAGGAAAACACCCCCCCTAAAGGCAGCCAGGCAGGCCATGGTGCTGGGCCCTCAGCTGTAGCTTTGACATGACCATGCCCTGGGCATGTGACTTGAGGGGCAGTTGTGTCTCCAAACACAGTGGTGTTTATGGGGTTGATCTCAGTGTCAGAAGCTGGCTGGGGAGCCATTATACATGTAACATACAAAAGTGTGAATTGACTGTGTTATCCATAAGGCTTCTGGTCAACAAATTTAACAATAGTTTAGTTTTGGGGGAGTCAAAATGTGGATATGTGGATTTTCTTTTTACATCAGGGTCACTGTCCCTAACCCCTGCATTATTCAAGGATCAACTGTATATGCAGAACTGTTTCTCATCATCTCCATCATTTCTAAGCTAATCAAAGCCACCATCATTTCTCATCTGGAATACTGCAATAGCCTCTTAATCTCCCTGCTTCTACTCTCACCCACCTTCAGACTGTTCTCAACAGAGCAGCCAGAGCAAATTTTTAAAATGTTATGTCATCGATTGAAACTTCCATGTGTGGTTTTTGTCAGAATGACCAGGGACTATAAGCAAGAAATTCACAGAATTTTTAGAACAAGTTTCTTGGCTTCTTTTGTATCTAATAGTTAATAAATTTTGGATATGTGGCAAGAAAAGAAAAAGGTAAGATCATGTCACTCCTCAGTTCCAAAACCCTCCAATGTTATTACTGACACATCCAAAGCCCTTATGGTCTATAAGATCTGAAATGTGCCCTCCACCTCCCTCCTGATTCAAGGACTACGTTCCTGATGTTGCCTCTGTTAGGAATACTCTTCCCCCAGATGTATTTATCATTGCATCCCCTGACTTGAAAGTAAGCTTTATGAGGCAGCGAGTTCATTTTCTTCACTACCTCATCTGCAGTGTCTAAAACAGTGACATCCTAGGCACCCCATACGTATTTTTATATGCTACCAGTAATTGGGAACTGATCCTGGCTTTGAGGCTGAAAGGCGCGGGATTTGTGGAAGGAAAGATGACTTTTCTGGAGCAGGGAATGTGACTTCAGGGAGCCCCTCAGATGGAGAAAGGCAGCCTGCCCCCCGAGTTGATTGGTTCCTCTTCCCGCCGTAACCACGTCTCCCTCCCAAGCTCCACCCCTTCTAGAGCCCTCTAGAGTTAATTGGCTGAACTCTCCAAGCCCTTTCACCCTCCCAGTCAATGGTAGGGCAAAAACTGTGCGGGAGGCGGGGTCGGAGCTCCCGCGAGGCTGGCGGACTCCTGAGGGGGCGGGAGGATCCAACCTCCAGGGCACAGAGAGGCCGAAACCTCCAGATGCCTAGAAGGGCCGGAGGGTAAGGTTGAGAGTTAGTGGGGAGTCAGTGACGCAGTTCCCTCTCCGCTGTGTTCCAAGATGTGGGCCGGGCGCTCTCGATGAGGGGTATGTGGCAGCCTGGCGTGGGGGTTCGGTCCGTGTTCTGGGAGAGGGTGGGCAACACCGGCTGAGACCCAGGCCTGCTTTAGCGCAGCCCGCTGCGGCGACGGGGAGGAGATCTCTCTAGGGGTGGTTGAGGGCCTCTCCCTCCCCTCGTTCGGTGCTGTCCCTTTGTCTGGGGTCTCGTCTCCCACACAGCGTAGCTGCTCGCTCTGACAGGGCTGATAATGGTTATAGAACTTTGTCATCCCCGCTCCTAGCCAGCAGGCCACCCTGGTAAAAGCAATCCAGATCCCAGCCACGCTCAAAGGACTCCACAACCCCAGTTTGAATCGGATCACCAGTCCAATCCCAGCTGTGTTCCCAGTGAGGAACAGAGTTTTGCAGGAGGTTACTCATTCATTCATTCATTCATTCAATACTTATTGAGCACCTACCAAAAAGTGCTAGGTCCTGAGGTTACAGTGTGGACAAAGAAGAGGTATTTTCTGGTAGGGAAGAAATGGAACAAGCTTGAAGGGCTAGAAGCCCAGTCTGGGAATCTGGAGGGGCTGAAAACACAAAACAGATTTTGAGGGCAAGTAATCCTAAGAACTAGGTAATCGTTAAAAATAAACAAAAAAAACAAGAAAACATTCACCTTTTATCCTCCTTTTAAAAACTTAGTTTTTCCTCTCTAAAGATACTTGACTCAGAAAGTCCCCTTCTCATCTCCCTGCGGCAAACTTTGGCTGGAAAGCAGGATTGCAGTTGGAATGCATTTTGCAGTTAGAGAAGAATATGGAGACTTTTAGATATCAAACAGAACAGGTGAAAAGGAGCAGCTGTAGTTTGATGGAATGAGGATTACCTTCAGACACAGAAGATTTGTCTCTCACCAGCTATACGACCTTTGGCAAGTCATTCAATCTCTGGGAGCTGCATTTCCTCATTTTCAGAATGGGAATGATCATCCTTACTTTTCACAGTTCCTTAGGAAAAGAAGTGCCCAGGGATGGGACACTGCCCTGAGTGCCTGCTTGGAGTTGAGCTCTCAGAGAACTCAATCATTTCTATCTGTTTACAGTGATACAACACCCCATTAAGAACTTCCTCACCAAACCCAAGGAAGGGATCAGGCAAGATTTGTGCTGGGCACATCCTTTGGAGTGAGGCTGTGCTGGGCAGGTGAGACCTATACTGTGAAATTAGTTATCTGGGGACAGGAATCCTGCTGACTAGAGGAAGGGGACCATGGCTGAAAGGGAGCATTTCTGGATGGCTATTTTTTGAGGAGGAGAGAAGCAGAGAAGTGGGAGTGGGGCTTCTGGACCTTGAGGAGTACAGTTTGGGGATGGGAAGAAAGGTAATATAGTTGAATTCAAATTTGGGTGTCAGGAGACTTGGATTTGAGTTGCAGCTTTCTTCTAAGTTTGTTTTCCCATCACTACATTTTGATAGAAGACACTGGGAGAGCTGGGTGATTCCTTCCAGCTCTGACATTATGAGAATCTCTGAGTAGTTAGACGGTCAGTATAGAATTGGGGCCCTGTTGGATGGCCCTGTTGAGACAGCATTGCCAAGATTGTAAATATACTGTCATGGTGTTCAGACAATATGCAGTACAAAAGGGATGAACAAGTGGAGGAGGGATGGTGGTGGTCATTGTGTGAAGAATGCAGTTCTTATCATCCCTGCACCCAGATAGAATTAGAATCTTGAACTTGTTTAACATTTCAAATCACAAAACATTTACTGAGCCCTCTTTGTGCTAGGTACTTTGTGGAATTCCACCCATGAATACCATGGGCCTTGCCCTCGGGGACTTAGAGCTTAATGTATACTTGTGAGGAGGAGTGACACAGACATACACCCAATTAATTCTAGTATAAGGCAACTCTAGTTTATATTACAGATTTGTTATGGTATTTTTTTGAAGTACAGGAATTTCTGTATGATCAAATCTATCTGCTTTTGTTATGATGTCAGGCTTTGTTTTATGCTTAAGGCATAGGCCTTTTGCTTCCTGAGATCAAGTAGTCCCCTGATATTTTCTCCCAGTTTTTTTTTTCTTTCAATTTTTATATTTCATTCATCTGTCTTCTCTGGAATTTTTCAGGTATTCCCTCTTACTCCTCACTCCGTTGCAGCTAATCAGTAACCAAGGACCATGTGACTACTGCTCACAGAAACCTGAACAGGCAGGTGCTGCTGGTGAGTTAAAGGAATACAACCTCCCAAGATAAAACCTCTTTCTCTTTCTGGGAATAGGACTCTGCCCTTTGTGAGTTTCTCACAGCCTGAAGTGAATGGTGGTCCTAAGATCAGAACACTCACCCATCAGTCTCAGGGATTTGTAGGTCAGAGATTTGTGGGGCTTCATTTGTTCTCATCCATTTGCCAGTTGTCTCTGAGATTATGCTTTTATTCACAGTTGCTTGGATCTCTTTTAGTGTCCTACTGGCCCTGTCCCTCCTTTTACTTCTTCAGCCAAGAGTTCACCTTCTCTCTTAGTGCCTGGGAATTCTTTCAGGTTTTCTGAGGGAATTTCCCATCCACTCAGGCAGAGGACAAATAGTTAGGTTTCTTTTTGACCAACCTCTCCTCACACTGGCCCTCCCTGATCTTCTGATAAGTCTTGCTTCCTTCTCAGGTCCCCCAGAACCACCTTGGGCTTCCTTATGGCACATCCTTGTGCATTTCTCTTTCTCCGTTCCTGCTCTTCTAACCAAAATCTCTATCTCAGTGAGCTTCCTTTGCATGACTTCCTTTGTCCCCTCTGTCTTATTCTCAAATTTGCATTCCTGACATATTCTTCCTCTTCTCATCTAAAGTATTTTCCTACATCTTCATCTTTCTTAGTGACATTACCATTGTTGATATTCAGACCTGGATCTGATAACCTTGAATTCTTTCTTTTAGTCATCCTCTGTGTCCAATCTGATACAAGTGTATGCTTTCCTGGAAATCGCTGGATTTCATCATTCTCTTTCCTATCATTATCCTGGATTAGGGTCTCACTATCTCATTCATTTGTTCAGTCATTCACAAACATTTATTGGATACCTAGAAAGTGGCAGACCCTCTAATGGTCACCCATACTGCATTCCTAAACTTGTCTCCCAACTCATTTCCCTTCCTCCATTCTTTTTTTTTTCACCTCTAATCCATCTGGGCTAATTTTCCTAAATCATTAAAAAAAAAAAAATGTTTAATTGAAGTATCGTTGATATACAATATTATACCCTAAAGCGTTCTTTTCCTAATTTCACTTTTAGGCAGGATGATATGAAATATATTGTCCAGACTGGAATATTTTTGTGAGTTAAGGGGGCCACTATTAATAATGATGCTAGAATGATGCTAGAAACTGTATTCTTGACAAGTGAGAGTGAGAGAGGAGAACGAGGTAGAAAAAAAAATATACAGTGGGGAAAGAAAATGAGGATGGCTTGTTACCCATTGACCATTAAATTATATCGATATATACCCCATAATTTCAGTGTTCTGGCTCATATCACTTCAGGCAACTTAATTCTTTCATTTGTTCATTCAAAAAAAATTATTTTGGTGTCTACTATATGCTTGGAACTGTGCTAGATGCTAGGAAGACAAAGGTAAACAAAATGAATAAAATCCCCACCATCATGAAGCTACGTGATAGTGTAATCTCCCACTTATTTCTGAGTACACTGGCCCTGTGCAACCTTCCTTTTTTTTTTGCCTCCCCCTCCCCCACGAGCTTCTTTTTGAGGAAACAATTCCTTCATGTTCTGGGGCTCAGCCAAAGGGTTGCCTTCTTTTTTTTTTTTTTTTTTTTTTAAATATTTTATTTATTTGACAGAGAGAGACACAGTGAGAGAGGGAACACAAGCAGGGGGAGTGAGAGAGGGAGAAGCAGGCTTCCCGCAGAGCAAGGAGCCCGATGCGGGGCTCGATCCCAGGACCCTGGGATCACGACCCGAGCCGAAGGCAGACGCTTAACGACTGAGCCACCCAGGCGCCCCAAGGGTTGCCTTCTTAAAGCACCTCTCCCCAAGCATTCCTCGCCCTAGTAATTGCTCCTTTCCCTAGCACCCTTCACCTCCTGATTGGGTACTTTGTAAATCTTAATTTGGTCTCCTCATTTTTCACCATTTACTCCACTGTAAGCTCCTGAAAGGTAGATGTAATATTTCATGCTTCTATTAGTGTGCTCAGGCTGCCATAACAAAATCCCACAGACTGGGCAGTGTAAACAACAGATACTCCTTTTCTCACAGTTCTGGAGCCTGGAAGTCCAAGATCAAGGTGACCACCTGATTCAGTTTCTGGTGAGGACTCTCTTCCTGGCTAATAGATGGCCACCTTCTTGTTGTGTGCTCATATGGCTATCCTCAGTTTGTTGGGGGGAGGGGAGGCAGGAGTGGAAGCAAAAGTGAGCTCTCTTCTGTCTTACAAGGACACATTAATCCTATCAGATCAAGCCCTTATGATCTCATTTAACCTCAATTACCTCCTTAAAGGTCACATCTTCAAATACAGTCACATTGGGGGTTAGAGCTTCAACATCTGAATCTGGTAGGGGGGGGGACACATTCAGTACGTAACAATGCTTTATTTTATTTCTTTATTTTTTTATGTCCAGTAATGGTATTTATTGCTTTGTGACGGAGCCATGTAAATACCTGGCTATTAACAGTTTCCACGGAGACCTCTTTCTTGAAAGCCACGATACTGATCTTTACCATAGCAGCTTTTAACAGTACTATAGTAGCTAGCTAAGACGATTTAGATCAGTTATGCCTAGAAATGAGACATGCTGGTGTTGCCTTCAAGGCATTGTCTCATTCTGAATCTCTAAAATGTTTTGTTCTAGTAATTATGGGGATCCTCTAAGGTAATTTCCCAACTTTTCATAAGAAATACTATAAAAAGAATTAAAAAATAATACAAGTTAGCAGAAGACAATTTGCTAGCAAAATGAGAGGACTCTATCATAGTAATTATATAAACTTACCACCTGTTCATCCATCCATTCATTCATACCACAAATAGTTATTTTCTACTTTTCTGTAGTAATGCTTTTTAAAATTTTCCCTGTTAGATCCAAAACAGAATATACAGAGTAGAATGCTCAATAATTACTACTTTAAGACATGTATGAAGAAAAGAGTTTCAGAGAAGATTACAAATGGAAAAGAAACTCACAACCATCCACTTTCCCAGAGAACTCTGGAAATGGCTTCACTTACTGTTCTGCTCTGGTCTGCAGGCACCTGGCTTCTCACTGAGTTTTCTCCTCTTTGATTCGGAGAGGTAGCAACAGCTGGATGTGAGTGTGCTTCAGGATCCTGGCAAGAATCCACCCCCTACCACCATTTTCTCTGCCCCCCTTTTCATCTTGAGCACAGATTTGTATCTGTGTGTGCCTGTATGGCATCAGTGGCAGCTGTATTCCTGAACTATGAACTGTAACCTCAGTTGGAAGTTCTCTTCCTTTCTTGCTGGTCTTGAGCACTCACCATTGGACATGTTCCTCCTTCAGAGTGTGACTCAGCTTATCAAAAGCTGTGAGACAGTGGAAACTGGTCAAACTTTTTTGAAAAGCAATAGGCAGTACTGCAAAAAAAATTTCATTCCCTCTGACCCAGTAACTCCTTTGTGGAACTTTTATGCTAGGAATATATTTCATTAGGAGGAAAACTTTGCGTAAAGTGATCATGATAGCATTATTGAAGTGGTTAAACTGCAGGGAGCAACAAAAACATCTAACACTAGCAAAATTGTAGGTAAATCATAATGAATTCAATTGGTAGTGTATTATATAATCATAAAATGATCTTATAATGATGAAATAGCAATGTGGAAAATTACATGTGGTAGGATGCAAAATTATATCTACCGTATATTTGTAACCATATATACTATAAATATGGACAAGTTTGAAGAGGAACATAGTAAAAAGAACATTAATTATGTGTTAATATCATGGAGTCATCTTTCTGTTTTCTTTTATGACCCCAATCCCTTTCTGTATATCCCAAGTTTCATGTCAAACCCGTTAGGAAGTTTCTGCTTGTTCCTGACATCGGTTTCATGTATTGGCCCCTTTTGGTTGTGCTGTCTCCTACTTTCACCCTTTTGCCAATGTTAGATACTTTACCATTCTACCATGCAAGGTCTTATCAGAGCATGGCCTTACCCTGCCATCCTTTAGCTAGCCCTTTCCCCAACTCAGCCTCTCAGGTTTGCACAGTAGATTGGGTGGTAGCTTGTCAGAGTGATAGCTTGGTGAGAAGCAGACAGACTGAGCGCATGCGGCTGGATCCAGCTACAGAGCAGTCCCTACAGAGTAGGCTATGGTGTGACTAGGCTCCAGTAGGCTCAGGTACTGGAAGAACGGTATTACCCCTTATTAAGACAGGGCTTAAGAACAGAGATATAGACAGGGGCCTCATACCTGGACTTAGAGCAAAAGATGAAATCTTAGTCATACCCTAAGGCAATCCCAGTTGCTGATCTATGAAACAATTCTTGAGCATCTATTTTGTGCCAGCCATTATATCATTGGTATTAGGGGAATAGGTCAGCAGGAACTAAAAGCCAAACTGTTTTGACGAGCTACTGAACTAAGGATCTTTCAGTTCATTTTTTCTAGGGACCAGATGAGGAGTTTGATGGCTCCAATTCTGGGAGTAGAGTGTGAGACAGGAGGAAACCTGGGTGGATTTTATATTACTCATTGCTTATCCTGATGCTGGACCTGTTGGGTTCCCCTCCTATCTTTCCGTAAGCCTTTACCTTGGCCTCTGGGTCTACCCTCATTTTTCTCATCTCGTTTTTGATCAGTTCCCTCTGTCTTTGAACACTTCCTCTTCCAAGTGAGACCTTGTGGTGTACCACATCTTGTTATCTTTGGATAGAGAATAGGTGACATATGCAATTTCTGTTTCTTCTGTCAGATGGTGGAACTGGGACTGAGGAGGTGTTGATTCCAAAGTATCATTCCTGAAAAATCAGAATCTCACACTTTCAAGAGAACACCACAGAGGTGTTGCCAGGGAAGTCAAAATTTAGAAAGCTCCTCTGAAGAGAAAGAGAAGATTCAACAGGCCACTGTGATGCTTCAAGCAAGACAAAATGAGAAAGACAAGAAGCTTCAGGCATAAGACAGTTAAAGACAATGAAACACTTACAGAAGTGAGTGAGCAAGAATCTGAAAAAGATGGTAGTCAGTGCTTAGATCCTGCAACAAATATGAGAATTCAGGCTGAAAAGAAACAGTATGTATGTACTGAGTGTGGGAAAGCCTTTAGTCAGAGTGCAAATCTTACAGTACATGAAAGAATCCACACAGGAGAGAAACCCTATAAGTGTAAGGAGTGTGGAAAAGCCTTCAGTCATAGCTCCAACCTTGTTGTTCATCGAAGAATCCACACTGGACTGAAGCCCTACACATGCAGTGAATGTGGGAAATCTTTCAGTGGTAAGTCACACCTCATTCGGCACCAGGGAATCCATAGTGGGGAGAAAACTTATGAATGTAAGGAGTGTGGGAAAGCCTTTAGTCGGAGTTCAGGTCTTATTTCACATCATAGAGTTCACACTGGGGAAAAGCCCTACACTTGTATCGAGTGTGGGAAAGCCTTTAGCCGTAGTTCAAACCTTACTCAACATCAAAGAATGCACAAAGGAAAAAAAGTTTACAAATGTAAGGAGTGTGGGAAAACATGTGTTTCTAATACAAAGATTATGGACCATCAGAGAATTCACACAGGGGAGAAGCCTTACGAGTGTGATGAGTGTGGAAAAGCTTTCATTTTAAGGAAGACCCTTAGTGAACATCAGAGACTTCACCGTAGAGAGAAACCTTACAAATGTAATGAATGTGGGAAAGCTTTTACTTCTAACCGAAACCTTGTTGATCATCAGAGAGTTCACACTGGAGAGAAACCCTATAAATGTAATGAATGTGGAAAAACCTTCAGGCAGACTTCTCAAGTTATTCTACATTTGAGAACCCACACTAAGGAGAAACCCTATAAATGTAGTGAGTGTGGGAAAGCCTATCGTTATAGCTCACAGCTTCTTCAACACCAGAGAAAACATAATGAGGAGAAGGAAACATCATAAATAACATATATTGTTAGTAGGCCTAATTGCTACTTTTTGGAAAAACAATTTTTCATTATTCTCAACCTTAATTCAATTTCTAAGACTCCATACAGGGAAAGTAACCAGAAGCAAACAAAGATTAACAGAGGGATATTCATGCTAGCATCATATATAACTGAAGGAAGAGAACTAGATTGTCAGTAGTATAGGGTTTATATGAATGATAGTCTATCTACATGATGGTTTTGCAGCCATTATAAACATTCTTAAAGAATATTCAATGTCATGGGGAAAATTATTTGTATAAAATGGAAGATAAAAAACAAATTTGATCCAAATTTTTAAAAAACATTTACGTATAGGAGAAAAATGGGAATGAAATAATACCAAACCAAAACGTTGACAGTGATTATCATTGGGTGATAGGATTATAGGTGATTTCTATTTTCTTTATACTTTTCTAAGCTTCTTAGATTTTCTACAAGAATGTAGTACTTTTATATTCAGGAAAGAAGTACAGTATTTTTTAAATGCAGTGAGTACGTGCTCATTTTCACTCAGCAGTGTTATGAAAGGCATGTAGAACATGGACCCTAAACTCATGGGATTCCACCCTAATACTCGCACTTGGTAGCAGTGGAAGCATGAGCAAGTCACTTCCTTTTAGAGCCTATTTCCTGTTTATTAAATAATAAACACCAGTCGTTGGTCTTTTGCAGTTTTAAAATAAGCTGACTTTTTTTAACTCTTAGGTTAAAAGAACAACAAAAATTTACTGCATTCTTCTATCCCACAGTTGTAGAAGGCAGGTAATAGAGACTTCATCTTTTCAATATATATCTACAAAACCAGAAAAAATAACCCCTTACGAAATGGAAACAATTGTAGCTGCATAACCTGTAAAGATGTGGTCAGCATAATCTAAAATGAGGGGAAGACTCTGCCTTCTCATGTACAGTTTAGTAGCTTAAAGTGCGAACTTTGGGATCAGAGATATGTGTTCTGATCCCAGATCTGCCACACATTAGCTTGTCAGTTTTGGACAAGTCACTTAACTATGCTGAGCCTTAGACTTATCTGTAAAAAGGGAATAATGACCTACCTAACAGGGTTGTGAGGATTTAATGAGATAATGCATGGATTGTGTGACAAAGCTGGCCCATAGTAAATGAAAATAGCTCAAGTATGGGACATTGGAGCAGTGTTTCTAAACTCTCAGAGTGATTCAGGAAAAGTTTTACCTGAGGTAGCATTTAGGACATTTTCAGGTGTAATGAACACAATATCACGTGCTAGTAGCTAAAACCTTAAGAACATTGATTGTTCATTTATGGGGAAGTCTAGAGGTACGCAATTCCAAATTTGGTTTGGCAACTGAGCAATTCATCAAACTTAAGTCTTAACTCCGTAATTTTCAGCATATAGGCTTTCATTTTTTGCAGCCTCCCGGTTGTAAGATGTTGGCCATAACTGGAAGCTCTTAACTGGAAGCTCTTCTCTTCACACAACTCTTTCAGAATCAGGAAGTGAGGAAAGGAGCTGAGGCTTTCTGATCTGTTTGCTTTCTCCCTTTCATCATTGAGGAAACCTTTCTCGGGAGAAGGGAAGGATGCTGTGCAGTCAGTACTGCAGGTGCTCACTTGCTTCCTCTGCCTTTCTTTATGTCCAGCCCTTTGAGAAGGCCTTAACCCATTTTCAACCAGTGTTTTAAACTTCTAAGTCCTTAGCTCAAAATACATCTGGGAATACTTAGAATCTGCCCACTCTTTTTTTTTTTTTTTTTAAAGATTTTATTTTTATTTATTTGACAGAGAGAGAGAGAGCCAGAGAAGGAACACAAGCAGGGGGAGCGGGAGAGGGAAAAGCAGGCTTCCCGCAGAGCAGGGAGCCCGATACAGGGCTAGATCCCAGGACCCTGGGATCATGACCAGAGCCGAAGGCAGATGCCCAACGACTGAGCCACCCAGGCGCCCCAGAATCTGCCCATTCTTAAACGCAGCCACCTCTTTTTCTTCATATACAGTGAATCCCTAAGCCTAATGCCATTTGTCTTATGCACATAGTGATTATTGTTATCCCATTCAATTCTTACAACATTTGTACAAGAAAATTGAGTCTCAGTGAGATTAGGTGACTGACTAGTTAGTGATTGGAGCCAGGATTTGAACTCAGATTCGAGTTTTAGGTCCATGCTTTCTTCATATACCAAAGTGCCTCTGCCCACCATGGCAGTTCTATATGTGAGTGGGAGACCAGTTGGGACTCTCTTGAGTAGACACCTCTATGAAAGGCAATTATATCTGGATAATTATTTGATCATGGTTTCATAAGGAAGATGCTATCGGTCTTCTCTGAGTTCGATTTACAGCTTATCTCTGCCCCTTGTAATTTAGTTTTAAGGATTATATATTTCTTCCTTGCTGTTACTGGAGACAAAGAAACAGAAGGTTGTGAAGGGTATAGTTGGGTGAAAAGGGATTGTTTGCTTTTGTCCTATTTCGACAGGATAGTGGCTTACATTCAATTTTGGGATGTAATAGTCCCTCTTTGCATGGTTATTCAAAAACCTTTGCAAGGTTTGGAGGTTAGTCCCTCTTTGTATAGTTATTCAAAACAAGGTTTGCTGCATTCAGGGATAGGACTGTTGGGTAGACACTTCCCCAAAAGTCTGGGTGGATACAAGGGTAGGGTAATCCACATGTGGCAGTGGGTTACACTACTGCAGTAAGGGTCCTTCTGTCATTTTTCCCTTGTCACGTGTCCTTTTAAAATTAAGGGAGGTGTTTGTAATTAGTATCCCATGCCTTTTGTCATGCCAGCCATCCTCACCTGCTGATTACCTATGTGGAGGCTCCCCATGACTAGTGTCTACTGGTGGCCAAAACTAAGAAAACAGGGAGTTGGCTTCTTGTATGCCTGTCAGAGGTTATTTTTTGAACATTTATTATTACCAAGCAGATTTGTTGATACTTCCTATGTTACTAAGCAGATATTCTCTGACATTTTCCTATCACTGTCTCATAGTGTCTGAGATTTCTTCTTTCAAATAGGCTTTCTTTTTCATCTTAAAAGATTTTTGTGATCTTCAAGAGTAAATACCTTCTGGAAGGATACTGTGTCATCTCAAACCCAGCAATCTGAATACAGATCTTCACATATCTTGCCCCAGGCAAGGTAAGATAATAGACCCTCACCCATTTTCTAGGCTGATACTTGTCTTGAGCTGCAAGAGTAAATGCTGATAAGTGGTCCCCATGCCCTTTCAGATAAATATTCTGCAATATAATTTAAACTGATTATCCACCTTCCTCCAGGGACTTTTTCAAGACTACCAGCTGTTAACTTCAGTCAGAGTTTAATTATGTATGCAGTTCTTACCATACTTTCATCAAACTTAAGTCTTAACTCCATAATTTTCAGCATATTGGCTTTTCAAGATGCACTCTGGATTCAGGGTCTCCTTATGTTTTTTCCACCTTCCTGTGCTAATGGAAACCTGGTTGTTCCTTAATAGCAGTGCTTCCTCTGCAGCCCCTCAATTGTTAGTTTGTCTCCCTCAACCCATTTACCTCTCTTTATTGCCATTTTTTCTATATTCTCCATCAAAAACCCAGCTCTTTTGAAATACACATTGCTAGACTACTGTGTATTACCCATCCCTGTTTTTGTTATCTACTGGCTTCCTGTGTACTCACACTTATTCATTTATGTTTTTAGTACCCTGAATATTCTGGAGGAATATGAAGAGGCGATATTTTTAGCCATAGATATCCTGGTTATGTAGAATTGCTCTTGTGTGGAATAGAAATATATATGTCTCCTTTTAGTTGAGATAGTGTGAAATAAAATCTCATTTTATATAGCCTTGATTAAAGGGAAATATGAAAGACAAAGAATTCTGCATAGAGAGGAGTGTCTCCCTAGGTTTAGAGATATTTTTTATTGATGGTGTGTACTGTATTAATTCTTACTTGGAACTGAGAAGAAAATCAAAACCAAAAAGGATTTTAAATAGCTGAATAATTCTGTTGCATTTAAATCCCATTAAGACTAAATTTCATTTCAGTTCTGTATCCTCAGTGACAGACTTTTTTTTAAATTTTGCCATTAAATATAAATAATTCCATTTAATATAAATAAATAAAATAGTATGCTTGTATTGTTAGATTGTTTTCAGAAACTAGACTGTTTTTAATCACCTCTGATGTTATAAAACTGTTTTTGCAGGACATAGTTATAATTCCTCCAATAAATCTGTTATTATTGTTATAAATATCACTGAATTTTTTTTCTTGTTGCTTCCTTTGTTCAGAATGGGAAGAAAACAGTTCAGTTTGCTTTTCTTTAGGCAGCTGTTTTTGAAATGAAGTGATATGGCTTATTTCTGATTTAAACGCAACATGAAGCTTGTTATTTTCATGCTCCTACTACATAAATGAGGGCTCTCTAGCCAATAGAAAGTGTCCTGTAATTTCCTTAGAGGACTTGTACAGCCGGTTATTGTCCCAGCTCCTTTCTCTGGGCCCATCTGTGTTTCAAATCTTTACCATTATGTAGACCTCAGACGGCTATATAAAACTAGCCATGTTCCCTGACTTCCGTTTCTGCTCCAGAAGGTAGGTTTATGAGTGGTGTAAAGGAGATGGCAGACTCCTTTCTAGGCAACATAGATAAGGACCTGACTAGTTCCCACTCTTCCCACTGACCATTTAAATGCACATGGCACAATTTGACCACAGGGATTATAGACATGCAAAAGCTATAACCAGTCTCTGAAACTAAGACCAGTGGACTCCAAATTTGGGAACCACAAGAGGTAACAGCACACATACAGATCAATTTCTGAGGCCCACCAAATCTGGACCAGGGTCCAGGGATCTATATAAAACAATACTTTTGCAGTGGGAATTGAAGAAAATTTTTCATTAGGATCCTAGACTCTACATGACTACTGTGATGATTGTCCATTTTTCCTTCAGAAGAACCTATAAATTACAAAATTATTGAGACATATACTAAAGTTTGTATAATCATGACAAATTAGCAACCAGTTTACAGAGTATGAAATAAAATGCTGTCACATTTGCAGTGTTTGTTTTACCACGGAATTGAGCAGATATTCATGTCTTTAAAAGGTATAATAGAACAATACGGCAAACTAGATAATTGTAAAGCCCTTTGGCTACAAAACAACCTAGAAATTCTGGGTAAAATTTAAACATCCTTTTAAAGGACTTTTGAGAAGGTGAAATAAATTCACAGAACCTAAAATTAAGAGGAGGTGGAAGCCAGCAAGGTAAGTGGGTGGTGATACCTTGGGTGCTGTGAGGCAGTTTGGTGATATTGGTCACCAAGGGACATAGATTTTATCTGCTGCAAGGGCAGGATTTGAATCTGTGGGCTTGTAAGAGGTGGAGAATTGGAAGTGAGATTTCCACAAGAAGCCCAGATGTTAAAGGGCTATACCCTCAGTGAAAGCATGCATTAGAAAAAAGTCAACCAGGAGCAGAGGAGTACATCAAGGAAGGTTGTGAGATTTGTCGTGGGCTCTAAGTGGCAAATAAAAGTCTCGCTAATAATTGTAGTCATGAGTCAATCCTCATGCTGTTACCTCTTGTGGTTCCCAAATTTGGAGTCCACTGGTCTTAGTTTCAGAAACTGGTTATAGCTTTTGCATGTCTATAATCCCTGTGGTCAAATTGTACCACGTGCATTTAAATGGTCAGTGGGAAGAGTGGGAACTAGTCAGGTCCTTACCTATGTTGCCTAGAAAGGAGTCTGCCATCTCCTTTACACCACTCATGAACCTTAAGGTTCAAATTTGGGAAACACTAAACCAAGAAAGTAATATAAAATTAGGTATGCACATTTGCAAGTATTCATGGAACAGTTATTTAAAACAACAAATTTTTTAAAAACTGAGTTATCTAGTTGTTTTAGTTTGAGCTTTTCAGGAAGTGTACATAGACAAAGGATAATATGCAGCAAATTTATTGGAGAGTATTCTTGTGATAAACACCTATAGAGCAGGGAGAACACTAGATTAGTAGTAGGAGAAGTCATCTGAGTTGCTTCAAACTTGGTCAGACCGGGCTGTCCTTCCAGAACTGTGTAGACCAGAGGTGAGAGGTCTAGGCCCTTATACCCCTTCATCAATCAATCACTGAATACAAGCTCCATCACACCACCCTAAAGGGAACCATGATCTTGAGTGAGGTAGACTTCTTCAGCTGAGGATAGTTCCTGGAGAGAACTTACAGTTGAGGGCTTTCAGCCTGCCCCTCTAGTGGGTGGAAGGCAAGGGGACAATCCAGGGAAATCCAGACAGTGCAACAAAATGTCTTCTACACTGATCATAATGCAGTTAGAAAAGAAATTAACTAACAAAACCACATACATTTGGAAATTAAACACAACATTTCTAAATCATGGGTTGAAGAAAACTTAATGAAAATGAGAAAATACTTAGACATGAATAAAATTGAAGGAGAGACTTCCTCTTCTGGCCATATTAGAATTAGAGGGACCAGAAGTACATTCCTGCCTGAAACAAAAATCCCAAAGTATATGAAACAATGATTTTTAACACATTGATATCAGCAACAAAAAACAAGGATCCCTGATAGATAGAAACAAGTGAAATGAGCCTTTATGTGCCCCAGTTTATTGCCTTAAGAAAGTCCCCAGGCAGTAGCATAGGGAGGAGGAGCCAAGTAGAGTCTGGTGAAATTCTTGAGTTGAAGAGAGAGCTGAGAATCCAAGGAGACCAAGGCAGGTAGGGTTCACAAAATAGTACTGGAGGAGAGAGAACTACACAGAGATTTCTGGTATCTGTGAATGGTTCCCCCCGCCCCCAGGATATTCAGCAGAGTACTGATGGGCACATTACATGAGGAAACTTATCTAAGGCCCGGGCGGGGCAGGGGGAACATTCCAAAGGATTTGAGTGAACAGTTCTAGGCACAAAAGCAAGGCCAGGAATTGTGTCTTCCCACAAGTCAGACTGAAAAAATCCAATTCCTTTGTACATTGGGTAAAGTACTCAGAAGGGGCTTGCCTCAGTAGTGGAGAACAATAAGCCTAGAATAAATCTGAAGAAAACTACTACAAGGTACATCACAAATTGCCCAAAACCAGTAAAGAAGAGAAAATTATAAAAACAGAGGAAAAAACTTGTGCAGAGGAAGAAGATAGGGATAACAGATTTCTCTTTGTACATCATGCAAGCATGAAGACAGTGAAGCAGCATCTTTAAAGTACTGAAAGAAAAACTTGCCATCCTGGAATTCTAGACCAGTCAATATATCATTCAAGCACAAACCAAGACACATCTTCAGACATTAAAATGCTAAAAGAGGGGCGCCTGGGTGGCTCAGTCAGTTAAGCGTCTACCTTCGGCTTGGGTCATGATCCCAGGTTCCTGGGATTGAGTTCCACATCGGGCTCCCTGCTCAGCAGGGAGTCTGCCTCTCCTTCTGGCTTGTGCTCTCTCTTTCTTGCTTTCTCTCTCTCAAATAAGTAAAATCTTAAAAAAAAAAAAAAAAAAAAACTAAAAATTCATCAGTAGCAGAACTTCACTATAAAAAATGTTAAAGTAAGTCCTTCAGGAAGAAGAAAAATGACATCAGATGGAAATAATGGTTTTTTTTCCAACCTTTTTCTTACATGTTTTTAAAAGTTTATTTAAGTAATCTCCAGTGTGGGGCTCGAACTCACCACTCTGAGATGACGAGCTGCACACTCTTCCAATTGAGCCAGCCAGGTGCCCCTGTCTTACATTTACATTTTGGGCTGTTGTGTTGGCTGTCCTGTGCATTATAGGACATTTAGCAACATCTATGGCTTCTACCCACTAGATGCTGGTGTGTCAAAAATATCTCTAGGTATTGCCCCCAGGGGAGAACCAGTACAAAGCAAGTTGAAAATCACTGGTATACAGAAAGTGGTATAATGTCACTTAAAAGTGGATGGAACTGGAGGGTATTATGCTAAGCGAAATAAGTCAATCAGAGAAAGACATGTATCATATGATCTCACTGATAGGAGGAATTCTTAATCTCGGGAAACAGACAAGGTTGCTGGAGTGGTGGGGGGTGGGAGGGATGGGGTGGCTGGGTGATAGACATTGGGGAGGGTAAGTACTATGGTGAGCGCTGTGAATTGTGTAAGACTGATGAATCACAGACCTGTACCTCTGAAACCAATAATACATTATATGTTAAAAAAAAAGAAGATAGTAGGAAGGGAAAAATGAAGGGGGGGAATCAGAGGGGGAGACGAACCATGAGAGACTATGGACTCTGAGAAACAAACTGAGGGTTCTGGGGCGGGGTGGGATGGGTTAGCCTGGTGATGGGTATTAAAGACGGCACGTTCTGCATGGAGCACTGGGTGTTATATGCAAACAATGAATCATGGAACACTACATCAAAAACTAATGATGTAATATAGTGATTAACATAACAATAATAATTTTTTAAAAACTAATGTAATGTACGGTGATTAACATAATAAAATAAAATTTAAAAAAAAGAAAGATTAATAAAGATACATACTATAAATCCCAAAACAATCATTAAAATAACAAAACAAAATTATAGTTAATAACAAAAAGAGATAAAATTGCATAGAATTATACATCCACAAATTAGCATATGCAAAATTGGTGAAATCTCAATAAGCTCTGTAGATTGTACCATTCACTCTCCTGGTTGAATTTATATTGTGCTGTAGTTATGCAAGATGTGACCATTGGGGGAAATTGGGTGAAAGATACACAGGAACTCATTGTACCTTTTTTTTAACTTCCAAAATTTTAGAAAAATCAATAAAATCAATAAACCTCCAGTAAGATTAATTAAAGAGAAGACACAAAGTACCAATATTGGGATTGAAAGAGATGATATCAATTAGATGAGATTCTACACCAATAAATTGTTGTGATGGTTAACTTTATATTGAACTTGACAGAGCTAAGAGATGCCAGATAGTGATATTTCTGGGTGCGTCTGAGGTTATTTCCAGAAGAGATTAGCATTTGAATTGGTAAGCTCTGGGAGTTAGGAAGGGTTCTGACAGTTTGGTTGACTGGATGAAACACAAACCAAAAGGTATCCCTTCTCCCCCCCCCCCCCCCCCCCCCCCCCACCCCATGAATGTGATATGGAAATGTCCAACCTCCCTTTCTTTAATTTAAGGGAAAGTATTTAGAGGCTTAGAGAGATTGCAATGTTCAGAGTGGATTTGTCATTTAAGATGTACTCACCCACCCTGGGTGGGTCCATAAGACATCCTTGTTGTCTTTCAGATTCTTTAAAAGACATAAAATCTCATTACATCAAGTACCCTCCTTAATACCCTCCTTAAGCACCCAATTACCCCGTCCCCCCACCTACCTCCCCTCCAGCAACCCTCAGTTTGTTTCCTACAGTTAAGAGCCTCTATGGTTTGCCTCCCTCTCTGTTTTCCTCTTATTTTATTTTTCTTTCCCTTCCCCTATGTTCATCTGTTTTGTTTCTTAAATTCCCCATGAGTGAAATCATATGGTATTTGTCTTTCTCTGACTGACTTCTTTTGCTTAGCATAATACCCTCTAGTTCAATCCATACTGTTGCAAATGATAAGATTTCATTCTTGTTGATGACTAATGTTCCATTATATACATACAGACACACACACCACTTCTTTATCCATTCATCTGTTTATGAACATCTGGGCTCTTCCCATATTTTGGCTATTGTGGACATTGCTGCTATAAACATTATGATGCATGTGCCCCTTCGAATCACTATTTTTGTATCCTTTGGATAAATACCTAGAACACACCAATAATGACATTGAATGTGAATGGGTTAAGCAATCAAATAAAAAAGGAGAGAGGTCAGATTGGATAAAGAAACAATATATGTATATATTTCTACAGGAGACACACTTTAGGTTCAAAGATACAAATAGATTAAACGTAAAAGGATAGAAAAGTATCTATCATGCAAAGACCATAAGAAAGCTGGATTGGTTATGCTAATATCAGACAAAATAGACTTTGAAACAGGAAAAAAGTCATTAGAGATGAAGAAGTACATCTCATAATGATATGAAATGAGATGAGTTAATCCGTCAGGAAGATAAAAGTTATATATGCATCTAATAAAAGGCCCCCAAAATATATGAAGGAAAAACTGATAGGAATGAAAGGAGAAATAGACACTTCAACAATAACTGGAAACACCAATATCCTATTTTCAAGAGCAGTTAGAAAAATCAGAGATCAACAAGGAAATGGAGGACTTGAACACTTTATCTAAAGAGACCTAACATACATCTCTATGACACTCCACCTAAGAACAGCACGATATACATTTCTCTCAAGTGCACACAGTACATTCTCCAGAATAGACCATATAGTAGGCCATAAAACAAACTTCAATACTTTTAAAAGGATTGAAATAATAAAGTATGTTCTCCGACCATAATGTAACTTAACTGCATCACTCTCTAAAAAAAAAAACCTCAAGAATATTTATAGGAACAAAATATATCCAGCCCTGAACAAAGTAAAATTCAAAATATCTGACCCAGAACTGATACAGGTATTAGAATCAACCAACAAGGATATTAAGACAGTTATAACGATATATCATATAATCAAAAACCCAGAGGAAAGATTGAACTTTCAGACTTAGAAGAAATAAAAAAAGATCCAAACTGTACTTCTGGACATGAAAATTACAATGTTTGAGATAAAAAATACATTGGACTGAAAGTTCTGCCTGATGGTTTTACCACACTCATTACATTCATAAGGCTTCTCTTCATTGTGGATTCTCTAATGCCCAGTGAGGGGTGAGCTCTGCTTAATAGATTTGCCACATTCACCACATGGATAGAATTTCTACACCTTCAGAACTCCTTGATGTTCCGAAGGACATATTAGGAGGTTCCCAAAGTTCCTTATATTCAGCACATCCACCCTTTTGTGTGTTTTTAAGATTCCTTGTCTATTACTTCTAAGAAATCACTTTCCAATCTAATTCCTTCTTCATGTGAGGGTTGGCTTCTAGTTTCTCTAAAGTATCTTTATGGGCATCTAGCTTCTGATCGCCCAGAAACCACCCCCACAGAGTCCTCCTGATGTACCACTAGATGATTCTGATCTTTTAGAAATTTCCTTCTTTGGAGTCAACTCTGAACTCTGCATCCTGTTCCCATCTGCTGCCAAAAGAAAGAAGAAAACTACTTTTACTAATTTTTGTCCTGTGGTGGAAACAGGATCATCAAGAAACCTATACCTCTAAACAAAAACAAAAGCCTTCATATTATGGGTAAGGAATGAGGTGACATATTTAGAACAGGAGGGGAAATTGGAAACAGCTCATTTTTTTTTCTTCAGGACAGAAAAAAAAAAAATAGAAAAGGAGAAGTTGATCAATTCAGGGGAGTAGAAGAGATATCAGGACAGATAAATGTTGAACCATCCCAGTCAAGTTAGAAGGGCAATTGAAAAGGAAGAGACAAGTTTGTGGTGTTATGTTACAGAAGTAAGATCCTTGGTAAAATGATTAACTCTAAGGTCCTTCCTAACCATGACATCATATGGTACCATGGCTCTCAGAGAAGATGTTGGGGAGACAAAGAGGTGGCAAACACTTCAAGTCAAATATGCAAGATGACGGAGTAATCATGGTCATGATTACTAAGCATGAAAATGTTGATTCCTTTCAATCTAGTTTTAACCAGGACCATAAACTATCATGCCATTTTAGTATGTGAGAAGTTGAAGATGTCTGAGTCCCTGACTGTTAAGCCCACCTTCTCCACAGTTGACTACTGTCCTCGCCTAGTCAATCACAGAAACTGCCAAAGGCCTCTTCCAGGAGGCTTTCCTGACCCAGTTTTAGCTGAGGGGGAAGCTGAGGTAACTATATTTTTTGCCAAGTGACTCTACTTATTCCATAATGGGCCACAGGTGACTGGACCAGAGCCAGGCACTAGCCTCATGTGTAGCTGATCTCTAGGTTAGTTATCATCCTCTGCTATGGCTTGGTGGTGGGGGGCAGGGATAAAACTCTGCCCAGAGATGATATTTAATGGCTGAGCCAACTGGAACACCTCTCTATGGAAATTTTGAATTATAAGTAGGGCAAAAACCAGATAGTTAAAAGCAGAACTGAAGGTGGAATGATGTATGGGAAGAAGCTAAGCCATTAGGAGCCACAGCAAATAAAGTATGATGGAAGAGAAATTGAAATGAAGAAGCTATGAGGGGGACAGAAGATTCTTCTTCACAGCTGAGCAGCAGTGAGAAAAGTAGAAAGAAAACATATATATGGAGCAACTAAGTTACATTCACAGTGCAACACTGGGGTAAAGATTCATTTATTTTTGTTCTTGAGGCTCCCAGAATGCCATCCATTGAGGTGCATTCTCCATTAGTACCTGTTTCTCACAGTCTCTTCTAGCTGGTTGGGCTTGGATCCCTTCTCATAGTGGTAAGAAATTATAACCATAGACCCCTCTTTGACTAGGGATGCTTCCTTTTCCTCATTATTGTATCATTTAGGAGGATGAGATGTGTTAATAAAGCTTGATAATATGTGCCCTGTGTAAAGTCCCATCTAACTTAGAAGTTAAAGAATTGGCTCCTGGATCCTCTGGAACAAGATAATTAGTCTCTAATCAGACTGATACATGAGTGATCACAAAATTGGGCATTGTGGAAGGACACATTCTTATTTGAATATAAAATGTTGATTGTAAGTTTAGGTTTCTCCAAAAGCAGAGCCTGACACAAGTCCTTAGGGATAGGTAGGTTATTTGGGAGGTGATCCCAAGAAGCAGAAGGGAGGCAGCAGGCAGAATAAGACAAGCAATAGAGGACAAGCCAATAAAGTGTGAATTATTGAGTGATTCTACTGTGAGCAACTAAGGCTCAATCTCACTTGGTGCCCCCTAAGGATCCAAGTAGGACATAGCTGAGAATTTTCTTGCCAAAGCATGGGAAGCTTGGGCATTTATGCACCAATTGTTATTGGTCATTCTTTTAGGGTTGCCCTTGGGGCTGTTTTTCTCACCCACTTCTTCCAGGCAGTACCTGAGACCTGGCTGGAAGAGAAAGCCCTGAAGCAAAATAGACTGAGTTGTCCTAGTGCACACTACAAATGGAAGGCTGTCAGGATGGATAGAACCATTCCTCAAGAGTTGCACAAAAATTACAGGTCAGCAGAGGTGACTGTGGTATAGAACACAGATGGCATATTCTTCAGGTAACAAGCAAAAGCTACTTTTAATATTTGACTCAAAGAATTTAGTGTCAAGAAATAATCCCTTCACCTGTGTAGTAACTACTTCCATTATTTTCCAGTACCCCCAAAAGAAGTATCTGCACAATCTCTTGGACTGGGGAGGCCTCAGTTACATCTTGTTCTGCTTCCCAGCCACTTCTAAGGCTAGGAGATACTAGATTGATTTCAGGACTACCGCCTTTGGGCCTCTCCAAAGCATAGTGTACTCAAGAGCCATGACCTTCTATATATAAGTCTAGGTGGTACAAGCTAAGATAGTAGGTCCAACTCATTGAGGAGGTAACAAGCGTCCTGAGGGCCTGGGCCATGTTATTCATCTATGCATCCTTCAAGTCTGGAATGCAACAGCTCCCACCAGTTCGTTGGGAGAAATGAAAACCGAAGGGCCCAGAATCTCAGCCATTCTCGCCTCCTCCGGCGGAAAACAAGGAATCATAGAGATGTGGCTTCCCAGAGAGCCAGGGATGGGAGGGGTTGCTGAGCAACCGGAAGTAGCGGCACTCACAGGTCAGCCATTATTCTGAGCTTCGGCTGCCGTTGATTCCCGTATCATTTCTCGGCGTCCTGGTGCCCAGAAGGCGATACCCAATGCCGGAGGCGCAGCGGGAATCCCCGGTGAGCGGGGTGGGCTCGGGTCGGGAGGGCAGGCGCGGAGGGCGGCCCGGGGTAGGGGCTTAAGCTCCGTAGGGCTGCGCGACCCTCGCCGGCCCGTCCCCGGCACTGACCCCCAGCGCGGTCCTTCCTTAGCTCCGTATTGGCGTGGACGCCCTGGGCTCGACTTGGGCAGATGCCGGTTTGGGGAAGGTAGTGAGGGCAGCACGTCTGAATCCGTGTGTGTCTGTGGTGCTCGAGTCAAACCAGGAGGACAGCTGCCTCAGTAGCCAGGCCTTTCTGCTTTTCCTCATTCTTTTTTGAGGCTGGTAGAGACAGCTTGAGACTTTCTAGAGCGGTGGCAACCAGACTCCTAGGGACTTCTTTTTTTTTTTTTTTTTGATAGGGATGGAATAATTTCCATCTTTTAATTTTGTATTATAATGGTATTTAAAAAACAAACTTACACCACCCATACCACCATTACTTAAGGGAGTATATTTTAACGCTAAGTACTGACACTGTAAACTCAGAATAAATGCCATTCTTTGCAAGAAAGGTCATTGCCAACCTCTATCAGTGACTGTGTACAGTTACTGTATTTTTCGTTTTACAGTTTGCCAGATTAAATCTTTATAATGAACTAGCGTTTGGAAACTGTTGCTTTAGAATGAATGTTGTTTGGCTTTCAGAAGTCTCTAGATGGAAGTATTTTGGACTTTTGGAATTCGGTTCCGTGATTTCAGAATTTGCTCCCACAACTTAACCAGTCCAGTGGCCTTTAACTGCTTAGCTTGCCTGAGCCTTGTTTTGTTCTTACTTATAGCTCACAAGCCTTTGGTGAGAAACAAACTGTATGTTTTAGGATTTTTTTGTATCTGTGAAGTAAGAGTAAATAGAATTCTAATAATTTACTATAGAAAATCCTTTTTTCCCCAAGTTTTATTTATCTCAAAATAAACTTTATTCTTGGGACGCCTGGGTGGCTCAGTCGGTTAAGCGGCTGCCTTTGGCCCAGGTCATGATCCCAGGGTCCTGGGATCGAGTCCCACATCAGGCTCCTTGCTCAGCAGGGAACCTGCTTCTCCCTCTCTCTCCCTCTGCTTGTGCTCTCTCTGTCAAATAAAATCTTTAAAAAATAAATAAATAAATAAAAGGCAGAAAGAAAATACAAAAAAAAAAACTTTATTCTTTAGAGCAGTTTTAGTTTCACACCAAAATTGAGCAGAAAAACACAGAGATTTTCCATATACTTCCTACCTCCATTCATGCATAGCTTTCCTCACTAATAACATCCTCCACCAGACTGGTACATTTGTTAAAGTCAATGAACCTACATTGATATGTCATAATCACCCAAATTCCATAGTCATTACATTAGGGTTTACTCTTGGGGTTATACATTCTGTGGCTTTGGACAAATGTAAAATGACGTGTATAATGTAGCCACCATTATAGTATGGTACAGAGTGGTTTCACTGCCCTAAAAATCCTCTCTGCTCTGCCTATTCATCTCTCTCTCCTCCCAACCCCCAGCAGCTATTGACCTTTTTACCGACTCCAACGTTTTACCTTTTCCAGAATGCCATGTAGTTGGAATTGTACAGTCTATAGTTTTTTCACATTGGCTTCTTTCACTTAGTAATAGGCATTTTAAGATTCCTCCATATCTTTTCATGGCTTGACGGCTCTTTTCTTTTTAGTGCTGAATAGTATTCCATTGTTGGGATGAACCACAGTTTATCCATTCACCTACTGAAGGACATCTTGGTTGCCTCTAGATTTTGGCAGTTATGCGAAGTGTTGTTTATACACGTGATGTTTATAATGTTTATACATCTGTGTCTAGGTTTTTGTATGGACATATGTTTTTAACTCCTCTTAATAAATACCAAGGAGCACGATTGCCAGATTGTATGGTAAAGAGTATGTTTAGTATTGCAAAAAACTGCCAAACTGTCTTCCAAAGTTGGCTGTACCATTTTGCATTCCCACCAGTAATGAATGAGAGTTCCTGTTGCTTCACATCCTCACCAGCATTTGGTGTTGTCTGGATGTGTTCTGGTGTATTCTGGATTTTGGCTATCTTAATAGGTATGTAGTGGCATCTTACTGTTTTAACTTGTATTTCTCTGATGACATATGATGTGGAGCATCTGTTCATGTTCTTGTTTAGAATCTGTATATCTTCTTTGGTGAGGTGTCTGTTAAGGTCTTTGGGCCATTTTTTAAATTGAGTTGTTTGTTTTCTTATTGTTGATTTTTAAGAGTTCAGTTCTTTATCAGATGTGTATGTCTTTTGCAAATATTTTTCTCAGTCTGGCTTGTCTTCTCGTTCTCTTGACATTGTCTTTCACAGAGTAGAAGTTTTTAAATTTATCAAAGTCCAGCTTACTATTTTTTTCATGATCACACCTTTTGTGTTGTATCTAAAAAGTCATCACCATACCCAAGATCATTTAAGTTTTCTCCTCTGTTATCTTCTAGGAATTTTATAGTTTTGCATTTCACATTGAGATCCATTCTGAGTTAATTTTTGTGAAGGGTGTAAGATTTGTGTCTAGATTCATTTTTTTTTTTACATGTGTATGTCCAGTTATCTTGGCACCACTTGCCAAAAAGGCTTTGTTCCACTGTACTGCCTTTGCTCCTTTATCAAATAACAGTTTTATTTGTGTGGATCTATTTCTGGGCTTTGTATTCTGTTCTATTAATTTATCTGTTCTTTTGCCAATACCACACTGTTTTGATTACTATAGTTTTATCATAACTCTTCATGTGTGGTGTCAGTCCTTCAACTTTGTTCTTCTCCTTCAGTGTCATGTTGGCTATTCTGGGTCTTTTGCCTCTACTATAAACTATAGAATGAGTTTGTTGGTATCCACAAAATAACTTGCTGAGGTTGTAATTGGAGTTGCACTTAACTATAGATAAAGTAGGGAAGAAGTGGCACTTTGGCAATATTGAGTCTGTCTGTGAACATGGGATAGAAATGCTTTTTGAAAGTTCCTTTCCATCACCCCCAGATCAGTTATCAAGAACTGCTCAGTTTTTCTCAATTATTTTATCCCTAGTGCTACTTAAGTTTAGAACTTAATCATTTGTTTAGACCATTGTAAAAACTTTACTGGCCTTCCTGAGATCTAGTCCTCCCTCCCCCATCATTCCTCCCATATAGAATTTTGACCCTGTTAGTTAATATTTCATTCATGCTCAGAGCAGGAAACGCCTTTCTAAATATGAAACAAAACATAGAGCATTAAGAAAAAGATTGGGTTGTGTGGCAAAACAAATATAAGCAAAGTCACATGAGGTGTATGGTAAAGAGATGAGAAAAGGAAAAATTTGCCACTCCCATTGTAACAAAGGACTAATTTTCTTTTTTTTTTTAAAGATTTTATTTATTTATTTATTTATTTGAGAGAGAGAGAGAGAGAGAGAAACAGCATGAGAGGGGATAGGGTCAGAGGGAGAAGCAGGCTCCCCGCCGAGCCGGGAGCCCGATGTGGGACTCGATCCCAGGACTCCGGGATCATGACCTGAGCCGAAGGCAGTCGCTTAACCAACTGAGCCACCCAGGCGCCCAACAAAGGACTAATTTTCTTAATGTAAAGAGTGTGTACACATTAACAAGACCAAACATTCCAATAGAAACATGAGCAAAAGATATGAATAGGTAACAGAAAATAAAATATAAATGACTCTTAAAAATCTAAGTTAGATTTGGTGAAGTAGTGAGGATAAAGGCACTCCCATACTGCTCATGCTTGGAGTATAAATTGTAAATTAGTTTAGGCCCAAAGAAGGACTAATTGGCAATATCAAAATGATAAAGTCACAGGGCACCTGGGTGGCTCAGTCGGTTTGGTGTCTGCCTTTGGCTCAGGTCATGATCCCAGGGTCCTGGGATCCAGCCCCATGTCAGGCTCCTTGCTAAGCTTCTCCCTCTCCCTTCTGCCCCTCCCCCTGCTTGTGCATGCACGCTCGCTCTCTCTCAAATAAATAAATAAAATCTAAAAAAAAAATTATAAGGTCACATAAATTTTGATCCAGCAGTTCTTTGAGGAACTTTTCATGTATATGCCTACACACATGCAAATTGATGTATGCTCAAGGTTTTTAATGATAATATTGTTTTTAATAAGAAAAGATTGAGGGGCGCCTGGGTGGCTCAGTCGTTAAGCGTCTGCCTTCGGCTCAGGTCATGATCCCAGGGTCCTGGGATCGAGCCCCACGTCTGGCTCCCTGCTCTGTGGGAAGCTTGCTTCTCCCTCTCCCACTCCCCCTGCTTGTGTTCCCTCTCTCACTGTGTCTCTCTGTCAAATAAATAAATAAAATCTTTAAAAAAAAAAAAAAGAAAAGATTGAAAACTGCCCATCTGTGATGGAGTAGGTAAATAAATTAAGATACGCCCGTATAGTGATACCATGCATCAGTAAAAAGACAGGAGGGGCTATTTGTGACAGGAAAGATTTCTAAGATATATATTTTTTAAAGATTTTATTTTTAAGTAATCTCTGCACCCAATGTGGGGCTCAAATTCATAATCCTGACATCAAGAGTCCCATCCTGCACTGACTGAGCCAGCCAGGCGGCCCTAAGATACATTGTTAATTGGAAAAAGGAAGATGCAGTGCATGATTCATGGTGTTTTGTGAAAAAAAGGAAATACAAAACAATATATATTATACTTAATTGTATAAACATAAATAGCTGGAAAGGTACATAAACTAATGTGGAGAGGGAAACTTTACACAGTATGCATTTTATAATTTAAAATTTTGAACCAGTATTACCTATTTAAAAAAATAACAAGGAAAAATATAAAGTAAAATCTCTTTACTGGATACGTATCGCATACAGTACATGATCACCCTCTTGTTCTGCCTCTTAAGAGCCTTTAGAATTTGACTTCTGTTTACCTCTTGACTCTACACCTACAGCCTTGCCTCCAGAGTTTACCTCCCTTCTCTGGTTTGCAAAGCATATTCCTTCCTCCCTCCCTCCCTCCTTCCCTCCCTCCCTTCCTTCCTTCCTTCCTTCCTTGTAAAGTGCATTTCTAATAGAGCTATATGTGCTATTATTCCCATGCTTTTGAAAATATAGTTCTCTCTTCCTGGAATGGCTTGCCTAATACTCCAGTGGTCTTTTTCTTTTTCTTTAAAGTCCAATCCAGAATAACCTTTCATGAATTCTTTCTGTGCTTATATGATCTCCTATTAATTTTATTTATATACTATATCGAAATTGTGTTTATATTTCTGCCTCCTCTGCTTAGTTATAAACATGCTCTGTAAGAGTCCAAGTTTTAAATGAAATTAGTGAGGGTGCTTTCATGTCACTGACAATGATGTAACTGTTATAATCTCAAAAGCTTAAAACTGTTTGTACCTTCCAACCCAACAATTTTTTTTTTTCTGGGAATTTTTCCTGAAAAAATAAGCAGAAATGTAACCAGAAATTCATTAGCAAGGATAGTCATTGTGGCCTAATTTATAATAGGAGGAAATAATAAATAATTTAAATGTCTAACAACAGGGGAGTGCTTAAGTATGAATGGGCTCATATACTCTTAAAATAACGATGAGGATTATATTAAATATGTTTACAAGATAACATGTGAAAAGCAAGTTAGAGAGATGTACTGTTGGTTCCAATCTTGTGATCCAAATTTGTGCAGAAGATCAGAAGGACACCTCTGGTTTTGTCTTTTCTGATTTTACAAATTTTATGTTTTGTAATAGGAAAAATAAATGTTATTTCTTAAAAAAAGATTTTTAGCCACAAGCCTAAGTTTTGTATAATAAAAGTCAAATTTATCTAAATATTTTGATTGATGTAATGAACAATTTTCAGAGAATTCAAAGTATGTATAGTAAAGCTAACTGAGTTCAGTCTTTCTTTGTTAATTGAGGTGTTAGGATTTTGTCTCATGTATCAGGATTAAGACCTTACTTATTGACTGTACAGAACATAGGAAAGAGTTCTAGTTATAGAAAGATAATAACTAACATTTGAGCCCATATACCAGGCACTGTTCAAAACTTGGGGAAATGTATGTAAATACCAAATTCTTACACAAGGCTATACAGTAGGACCTATTATTACCGCATTCTTCAGGTTAAGAAACAGACTTAGAAGTGAGGTAACTTGTTCAGGGTCACACAGGAGTAGCCAGGATGCCCATTGTTAGAGTGGTAGATAAAGATTTATTATAATTAGGTGGAGGAGATATTGTGAATAAAGACTAAAGGGATTTCATTACTTTGGTTGCAGCAGTGGTCTGGGTAACATGAGTGTCTGTGTCCTTAGAGCCTTGGGCAGGGGCTTCTGTCAGAGGAGGCACTGCCCGGAACCTAGAACCTTGCACTTAGGAAGGTTCTCTTCATTACGGGAAACTCACTGGGGTCTGGAAATCTTGGTTATTGCTTTGGGTTAACTTTATCAATGATTTCTTGAGGTCTTCTAGATGATATTCTCCAAGCTTTAAGGAAGAAGTCAAGCAAGGATTGAAGGGGCCTGGAGAGGAGCCTTTCTTAAATGACGACAATGACAAGAGAAAATTGGGCCCACAATGCTCTGAGACAAGAGGGTCTTGTTAAAGGGAAGGATGATACCTGGAAATGGGGAACCAGCTTCCAAGGAAGCAGCTCCTCTGTTTGGGAGACCTCCCACCTGCACTTTAGACAGTTACGTTACCATGAGACATCTGGACCCCAGGAAGCACTGAGCCGGCTCCGGGAGCTCTGTCGTCGATGGCTGAGGCCAGAAGCACGTACTAAGGCCCAGATCCTGGAACTGCTGGTCCTGGAGCAGTTCTTGAGCATTCTGCCTGGGGAGATTCGGACCTGGGTGCAGATCCATCGCCCTGGGAGTGGTGAGGAGGCTGTGGCCCTGGTAGAGGAGCTACAGAAAGACCTCGATGGACCAGCACTAAAAGTGAGAAAGGGGGAGGGGAGAGATTTGGGATGGAAGGAAGGAGAGAATTGAGGCAGGGCAAGCTGAGCTGGAGGGTGATCCTGTAATTTTTGTAAACAATTAATAGCTCATTAGCAACTGTAATGCTTATTACAGCAGGTTCATGAGCTATTTCAGATCATAGAATATCTGCAGAGAAATGGATTTATGATTGGCATCTTGGGTCTAATTCAGAATTAGTACACTTTATCCCTTTGGGTGATGCTTGCTAATGCAGAGTTTGGTTGAATAACCTGAAGAACATAATGTTTCTAAGTGTTCCCCTAAACAGAAGCATATGTATTGTTTGTATACGTTTGTTAGGAATGATGATGTAAGCTTGGAGTATAAACGGCAATGGGACAGCAAGAATGAAGCTTTCTAAATCTGGCAGGACCTCCCCATGTGTGCCCCTACTGGGGATTATGTGGGCCAAGGGATTGGGTTGAGATATTTACTTCTGGAAAGATTTTATATCCTTGACCATTAAATTGGGATCTTAATATATTTCCTAGTGTGTGTGAGATCTCTTTCTGTCACTCTGTAGTCCACCAGAAACATTTGTATATAAGAAGTCTGAAACCTAACTTAAAACTTGGGAGTGGCACCAAGGATGGGCTTGTTTATTTTAATCATAAAAATGAAGATTTTTAGAGCTATATATTTCATTACAAGTCACTAATCCATCCTTATTTGAGAGATAGGAAAGTGGAGGCAGAGAAAGGTTTGCTGGATTGTCTTATGTCAGATATCTAGGTAGCAGCAAAACCATGTGTCTAGACTCTGGTGTTCCTTCTATTGGAGCAAGAACGGATAATAAAGGGGTAAATAAGTAGAAGAGTGTATTGAACCCAAGTCTAATCTAAAACCAGGTCTGAAGCTAAAACCCATACTCTTAATTATTACTTGTTACTTCCCATTCCCTCCTAGCCCACACCCAGATCTCGCTTCTGTTTCCACCGTTCTGTTCAGTCTCAGTGGGAGAGGTCACCAGTGCCATGAGTGGGGCTAGAGGGCCAGCTCCATTGTTCTCAAGGCAAAGCTTTACTGCTGTTTTGATGCTCCATACTTGAGGTGGGTCTCTGATCTCACAGTTTGAGATTGTGGGCAGAAAGAGGTCCATAGTGGTTAGGTGAGCCCGTTTTCTGGAGGTACAAGAAAAGTCAGCTTATTTTGTTTTGCTTGTTCCTAGGTTCCAGTTCTTGTTCAGCACCAGGACATTCTTCAGGAAGGGATGAACACTCCAGGAACAGCAGTTCCTCATGCACCCATTGGCAGCCGCATAGCAACTGAAATTTGCCAAAATCCTTTTACTGACCCAGTGATGTTCAATCTTCAGGATCCACAACATGGTACTTAGTGATCCTGGCTTTGGACTTTCTCAGGATCTTTATTATGGCTCCTCCTCCAACTTGCAGTTAGTTGCCTCCTCTCCTGTCTTGTATATGAAACCCTTATGGTACCAAGTTCTTTCTGTTATTCCCCCACCTATCCTTTCCTGGGTCCCTGTGACCTTTTATCCATTCTTATTGCTGTTCTTTTATTATTCCAGTCCTTCACATGGGGGTTACTCAGAAGAGGTTTGTAAGTCATTTTATAGCCATCATTGTCTAGTCCTGGGAGTTCTGGGTCTTTCTGAATTCCTTGTTTGTAGAAGAAATGGGACTTGGATTAGTGGTCAGGAATAGCAGTAATTTCACGTGCAGCTTTTGCTCCTTCAGATTCTCCTGCCCCTGAAGCTTCTGCCCTTTCCCAGGAAGAGAACCCAAGAAATCAATTAATGGCCCTCATGCTCCTAACAGCCCAGCCCCAGGTAGGTTTTCATTCTCTTTCCTTCCTAAGGCCCTCTCTGCACTACCAAACTATGGCTGAGGTATCCTCTGTCATCCTAGTGTTTGGGGCCCAATCAGTTCCTATCTGTAAATCACAGTCCATGTGATTGGAAGGTAGACTTTGTGTGGGGTTTCCTTATGTCTCTCTGATAGCCCTTGCTTGCCTCATGGCCTCATAATGTGTCCTTACCCAGAAGTGAAAGGAACTTTTCAGTAGGGGAGCTCCTGGGCATGGATAATCTCACACATACCTGTTATTTCAGGAGTTGGTGATGTTTGAGGAAGTGTCAGTATGCTTTACTTCAGAGGAATGGGAGTGTCTGGGCCCGATTCAGAGGGCTTTATACTGGGATGTGATGTTGGAGAACTATGGAAATGTGACCTCCCTAGGTAAGGACTCTTTCTTCCCATCATTCTTACCTTTATTTCATTAGCCTTTGTTTTCTGATTATGAAAGTAGTATATACTTATTTTGGAAAACATAGAATATTAGAAAGAAGAGAATACAACTTAAACCCACTCTTTGTAGACAACTACTATCAAAATTTTGACATACTACCTTTCTGTTTTTTCCTGAGTTGTTTTTATTGGCTACAAAGTTTGTTCCGTAATTCAGCCATTTCCTTATTTTAGATAATTTCTGTAATAATCATCTGTCTCTGTACCTAACGTCTTTCTTTATTTTTCATTATTTTTTTAGAAGTAGAATTACTAGGCCTAAGTGTTTGAATTATTTTAAGGTTCTTCTTTCATACTGCCAAATTGCTTTCCTTGGTGATCTCTGTCCTCATGGAGAGATACATAGCACTCCTTTTGCTCTGCCTTTATTGGTACTGCGTAATCCCATTCTTTTAAATTGTTGCTGATATGGGCGCCTGGGTGACTCAGTTGGTTAAGCGACTGCCTTCGCCTCAGGTCATGATCTTGGAGTCCCGGGATTGAGTCCTGCATCGGACTCCCTGCTCAGCGGGGAGTCTGCTTCTCCCTCTCCTATTCCCCTCTCTTGTGCTCTCTCTCTCTCATTCTCTCTCTCAAATAAATAAATAAAATCTTAAATTGTTGCTGATATGATTTTTTAAAGTTGTAATATCTTTATTCTCTAGTGGATTTTTATGACTAGTAATAAAGTAAGAACTTTTTTCTTTTTAAGATTTTATTTATTTATTTGACAGAGACACAGTGAGAGAGGGAACACAAGCAGGGGGAATGGGAGAGGGAGAAGCAGGCTTCCCGCCGAGCAGGGAGCCTGATGCAGGGCTTGATCCCAGGACCCTGGGATCATGACCTGAGCCTAAGGCAGACACTTAATGACTGAGCCACCCAGGCACCCCTAAAGTAAGAACATTTAAAAAATATTTAGTAGCCATTTGTGCTTCCAGCAAACATGAAAATATCTATCATGTGATAGCAACTGTGGAAATGATTCTGCCCTTAAGTAGCTTATCATGATTTGGGAGATGAGCATAGAAAGAATAAACAAGGCAGAGTAAAATAATTAGTATAAGAGTGTGATAAACCTTTTAAGATGGAAATGAAGAGGACAAAGCAACCAATACCATTCCTGAGATTAGGAAAGGCCATAAAGGAGGTAGCTTTGTGCTGGACTTTGAAGAAAAGGGTAAGATTTTGTTTGGACAAATATACATTAAAAATTGAGGAATCAACTAATGCACTGATCTAATTTGAACTGAAATACAGATTTATAGTATCAGTTTAAATAGCTGCATACTATTCCATTGTTTGTGTATCATGCTTTACATTGACAGCTTTATGATACTGAATTTCTATTCAAGAACATTACATGCCTTTCCATTTGTTCAGCACTGCTTTTATGTTTCAGGCCTGTTTTTAAATTGTCTTCATCTGGATCTTGCATAGTTCAGGATAACGTTGATTCTTTGGAATTAGAATCTTCTGATGTTTTCTAATTGACTATAGTGTACATATATGAAAATACTGATTTTTTTTGGTATGTTGCAACCTTATTATTTTGTTTACAGTAATTTATACTGTAAATTTTTACGCTTAATGAGAATATATCTTTTACTATCTTAGATGTGCCGATTGTGGGCCAAACATTCTGTAGATTTTATATTTTGATACATGTTACCAAACTGCTTTCTACCAATGATGTACCAACTTATTTTCCCATGAAAAGAGCAAAAGAGGGCCCATCTCCCTTATATGTGCTTATGATTTGGTCAGTGTTTTAAATCTCTGCTAAGTAGATGACAAATACTATTTTTTGTTTTTCATTTCTTTGATTATTAAGTGTGGTGGAAATCTTTTCACATTTATTGGTCATTTCACCCCTATTCATAGCCTTTCTACATATTTCTTTTATTTATGAGAACTGCCCCTTTGTCAAGTATTGCATGTTTTTCCCATTTGTTTGCCTTTCAGCATTATTTATGAGTTATTATTTTTAAGCCTTAGGAAATCTTTTATGTAGTATTAAATTTAGCAGTATTTTCCTTTATGGTCTTTTTTTTTTTTTTTTTATAGATTTTATTTATTTGAGAGAGAGAATGAGACAGAGAGAGAGAGCATGAGAGATGGGAGGATCAGAGGGAGAAGCAGACTCCCTGCTGAGCAGGGAGTCCGATGCGGGACTCGATCCCGGGACTCCAGGATCATGACCTGAGCCGAAGGCAGTCGCTTAACCAACTGAGCCACCCAGGCGCCCCTCCTTTATGGTCTTTGTGGTCTTCTCAGTAAAATTATTTTTATTTGTTTAAGATTTTATTTATTTATTTAGAGAGAGTGTGTGCAAGCAGGGGAGGGGGAGGGGCAGAGAGAGAGGAAGAATCTCAAGCAGACTCCATGTTGAGCACAGGGCCCATTTTGGGGTTCCATCCCATGACCCTGAGATCATGACCTGAGCCAAAATCAAGAGTCAGACACTTAACCGACTGAGCTACCCAGGCGCCCCAGTAAAATTATTATTTTTTTTTAAATCACTTGTATTGTTTTCAGATACTTTTATTGTTTCCTTTTCATTTTTAAGCTTTACTCTATCTAAAATTTATCTTGATATATAGAATGACATATGAATCCAATTTGTTTCTTTGTTTTTTAACCCAAGTGGCTTTTAGTAGTTGTAATGCTATTTACTCAATAATCCATCTTTTCTAGAATTTAAAAATATGTTTTATGAGTAAATTGGTGAATTTTATGAAAAACACTCACCATGGATCCATATAACTCATTGCTATAAGCCAAAATAAATTCTAGATGGGTCTAAGAGTTAAACTAAAAAAAAAGAGAAGAAAATGGAATTGCTTATTTAGTCTAGCTCTTTGAGGAAAGAGAAGTTTGAATCAATTTTAACAAATAAGATATGCTTCGGGATGCCTGGGTGGCTCAGTCGTTAAGCATCTGCCTTCGGCTCAGGTCATGATCCCAGGGTCCTGGGATCGAGTCCCGCATCGGGCTCCCTGCTCCGCGGGGAGCCTGCTTCTCCCTCTGCCGCTCCCTCTCTTGTGCTCTCTCTTTCTCTCTCTCTCTGACAAATAAATAAAATCTTTAAAAAAAACAAAAAATAAGATATGCTTCAACTGCAATATTGTTAGGACTTTAGCAAGCAGATACCCAGGGGTTTATGCCTTTTGACCTAGTGATTTTCATTTGAGGATGATACCTTAAAGAAATGGTTCAGAAAGAGGAAAATAACTAACATGTCTAAGGATAGTACCAGCAAAGTATTTATAAATGGTTAAAAGTTGGGCACAACGTAATTCCCCGAGATAGAGAAAGTACTAAGCAAACCATTGTGTTTGACTTGGAGTTATACTGTGACACTATCGAATATGACAATTCTGCGCTCAATTTCCATGCATTGATAAACTATTTGGTAGAAAAGCAGATTCTCAGATGGCTTGCACACACTGTTTCAGTATGTAAAAGATTTGTATATGTTTTATTTAAGGGATTGGAATAGAATTTGAAGGAAATTCAGGAAATATTGAGTACTTCGCATATGTTAAGCTTAACCCCTGCCTTCAAACATTCAAGTTGGAGTGGTAGACATTTATACTAATAATTACAATACAGTGTGACAAATGCTATGTAATAAAAGCGTGCACAAGTATGGGAGCCCATAGGAGCTTGGGATAGTAGGACTAGGAGAGTGGGGGCAGGGGTGGGTGGCTAAGGGAAAGATTTACGTGGGGGTGACTTTTTATTTTAATAACAGTTTTATTGAGCTATAATTCACATACCTTATAATTCACCCATTTAAAGGTTACAGTGCAGTGGTTGTTAGTAATACACAGAGCTGTGTGACCATCACCACAATTAATTTTAGAATAGTTCATCACCCCAAAGAGAAGCCTTGTACCATATAGCAGTCAAATTCATTTCACCCAACTGACCCTCCAACCCAGCCTTAGGCAACCATTAATCTGCTTTCTATCTCTCTAGATTTGCCTTTTCTATGGACATTTTATATAAATGGAATCATACAGTATGTGGTCTTTTGTGACTGCTTTTACTTAGCATAGTGTTCTCAAGGTTCATCCATATTGTGGCATGTATGAATACTTTATTCCTTTTAATGCTGAATAATATTCTCTTGTGTGTGTATATATCACATTGTATTGATTCATCAGTTGATGGACATTTAAACATTTTGTTTCCACCTTTGAGCTATATAAATAACACTGCTGTGAATATTTGTGCACAAGTTTTTGTGTGGATGTATGTTTTCATTTCTCTTGGATATATACCAAGGAGTGGAATACCTGGGTTTTCTGTGAAAATATTCACAACAGCTGCGTTTTGGTTTCTAAAAGGAGAGAAAACTTTATTATTATAGAAACCTAATAGAAACAGAAGAAAGGAATCTACACATAAATGAGAGCAATAGTAAGCAATAAATGAGAATAAGACAATGTTACATTAGTCAGGTACACAACATCCAACCTCATTAGCTGGGGAAGCCCCATGGAGACAGCCTGGCTGGAGTCCAGATTGAGAGGCTTGGGCGGAGCATCCTCCACTCAGGTGAGACTTCCAACTGACCATCCCCATAAGGGCCATATTTATAGGGCAAATGATGGGGTCTGAAGTTAAACATTTGTTCACCTATGTGCAATTTGGAGTGAGCTGCGTTTCTATGTTACCATGTTTTTATATTTTCAAGGAGCCTGGGCTATACTTTCAAGGAGGCTACTTGCCTCCCCTCCCGGGTTACATTCTGGGGAGCCAGCCCTGCTTTGTAGGAGGAGGGGATGTGAGGCAAGATTTATAACTCTTGGCGCCCAGAAGGGTCAGTTCTGACCTGGAGGCCAGATAATATAGCTTAAATAATGAGGCTTCCAAGGTTATTCACATAGCCTGAGTCTCACAAACAACATTCTGTAGCCTGCCTGCATACATTCAGGTCTAGGTTGTTGGTTATGCAAGACAAATCACAGAAACATCCATCCTTATAAAACACTGGGTCAGGGTGCCTGGGTGGCTCAGTCGTTAAGCGTCTGCCTTCGGCTCAGGTCATGATCCCAGGGTCCTGGGATCGAGTCCCACATTGGGCTCCCTCCTCGAGGGGAAGCCTGCTTCTCCCTCTCCCACTCCCGCTGCTTGTGTTCCTGCTCTATCTCTGTCTCTGTCAAATAAATAAATAAAATAAATAAAATCTTTAAAAAAAAAAAACAAAAACCACTGGGTCAAATGGTAACTCTATGTTTAATCATATGAGGAGCTGACAGACTGTTCCAAAGTTGCTGCACCATTTTACACTCTCACCATTGGTATATAAGGGTTTCAGTTTCTCCAGATCTTTTTTTTTTTTTAAGATTTTATTTATTTATATGAGAGAGAGAGAGCACAAAGGGGGAGGGTCAGAGGGAGAAGCAGACTCCCTGCTGAGAGGGGAGCACGATGCAGGGCTCTGTCCTGGGACTCCGGGATCATGACCTGAGCTGAAGGCAGATGCTTAACTGACTGAGCCACCTAGGCGTCCCGCAGTTTCTCCAGATTTTCCCCAGCATTTACAATCTTTAATAATTTAGTAATTTTGGGGCGCCTGGGTGGCTCAGTCGTTAAGCATCTGCCTTCGGCTCAGGTCATGATCCCAGGGTCCTGGGATTGAGCCCTGCATCGGGCTCCCTGCTCTGCAGGAAGCCTGCTTCTCCCTCTCCCACTCCCCCTGCTTGTGTTCCCTCTCTCGCTGCATCTCTCTCTGTCAAATAAATAAAATCTTAAAAAATAATAATAATAATAATTTAATAATTTATATCTTTCTGATTATAGCCATCCTGGTGGATCTAAAAAGATAACTCATTGTGGTTTTCATTTGCATTTCCCTGAAGACTAAAGATGTTGTGCAACTTTTCATGTGTTTATTGGTTGTATATCTTTGAAGAAATGTCTTTTCAGATTCTTTGCCTATATTTTAATTGGGTTGTCTTTTTATTGTTGAGTTGTAGGAGTTTATATATTTTAGATACAAATACCTTATCAGGTATGGGACTTTCAAGTATTTTCTCCCATTCTGTGAGTGTCTTTTCACTTTCTCAGTGATATCCTTTGAAGCACAAAAGTTACTAATTTTGATGAATTTCAATTTATCCTTTCTTTTGTTGCTTGTGCTTTGCTGTCGCATCTAAGAAACTATTGCCTAATTCAAGGTCATGGAGATTTATGTATGTGTTTTCTTTTAAGAGTTTTATAGTTTCAGTTCTTAGTTTTGTTCTTTGATCCATTTTGAGTTAGTTTTTGTATGTGGTGTGAGTAAGGGTCCAACTTCATTCTTTCCATGTCTCAGCATCATGTCTCAGCACCATTCCATTATGTCAGCAGCATCTTCCCCCCACTGAATTGTTTTGGTACCCTTTTGAGAATCAGTTAACCATAAATGTGGAGGCTTATTTCTGCACTCTCAATTCTGTTCCTTTGATTATATATCTATCCTTATGTCAGTGGAACCCTGTCTTATTACTGTTGCTTTGAAGTACATTTTAAAATCACGAAGTGTGAGCCCTTCAATTGTGGTTCTACTTTTTCAGTATTATTTTAGCTATTCTAGGCTTGTTGAGTTTCCATATCAATTTTAGTATTAGCTTGTCAATTTCTGAAGAGGCCAGGGGATTTATGATAGGGATGATTGCACTGAATTTATAGATCAATGTGGGGATTATTGCCATTTTAACAGTATTAAATCTTCCAATCCATGAACATGGAATATGTTTTTATTTGTTTAGTCTTTAACTTCATTCAACAGTGTTTCGTAGTTTTCAGAGTATAAGTTTTGTACTTCTTTTTAAAATTTATTCCTAAGTCTTTTATTCTTTTTTATGCTGTTATTTCTTAATTTCCTTTTAAGATTGTTCAGTGCTATTGTGTAGAAATCCCACTTTTTTGCTTATTTATCTTGTGTCCTACAACCGTGCCGTACTTACTTAGTTTTAACAGTTTTTTTGGTAGATTCTTTAGGATTTTCTACATATAAGATCTTGTCATCTGCAAAGAGGTAGTTTTACTTCTTCCTTTTCAATCTGGGTGACTTTTATTTCTTTCTATTGCCTAATTGCCCTGGCTGAAACCTGCAGTCTATGTTGCATAGAAGTGGCAAGAACAGAAATCTTTTTCTTGAGAGTTCTTAGAGAGAAATCATCAACTGTTCACCATTAAGTATGATGTTAGCTTTGGATTTTTTTTTGTAGTTTTTGGCTGAAGAACTTTATCACATTGAAGAAGTTCTCCTTCTATTCCTACTTTGTCAAGTGTTTTATTCATGAAGGGGTATTGGATTTTACCAGATGCTTTTTCTGCATCTATTGAGATGATTATGTGATTTTTGTCATTCATTACATTGATATGTAATTAATTGATTTTCCAATATTATACCAAACTGCATTTCTATGATAAATCTCACTTGGTCATGGTGTATAATTTTTTTTTCATGTGTTGCTGGCTAGTATTTTGTTGAGGATTTTCATGTCTATATTGATAAGGTCTATTTGTAGATTTCTTTCTTTTCTTTTTTCTTTTTTCTTTTTGTCATGTCTTTGTCTGGTTTTGGTTATCAGGGTAATACTGGTCTCATAGAGTGAGTTGTGAAGTGTTCCCAACTCTTCTGTTTATTGGAAGAGTTTGTGAAAAATTGGTATTCTTTTAATGTTTGGTAGAATTCATCAGTGAAGCACTCTGGGCCTGGGCTTTTCTTTGTGGGTGGTTTTTTGATTACTGACTCAATTTCTTTATTTTTTAGGGATCTATTGATATTTTCTATATCTTCTTGAGTCAGTTTTAGTAATTTGCGTCCTTCTAGGAATTTGCCCATTTCATCTTAAATTGTCCAGTTTATTTGCACAGAATCATTTGTAGCATTCCCTTAGAATCCTTTTTATTTCTGTAATATTTGGTAATGTCTAGAGGGGTGACTTTGGGCTTATTTTTAAGGGTGTGGGTATTGGGCTTGTAGTGACTTGGGAAAAGGAAGAACAATTCAGGAAGAGAAGAGAGCATGGACAGTGATAGAGAAGCAAGCAAAAACATGACATTGGGCATCTGCATGTAGTTCTCTCTGGTTAGAGTCTAGGGGCATAAAGAATACTGGCAAGAAGTGAAACCAGAAAGATAGGCAGACAGCAGGTGAGGGCATCTCTTGGGCTATGCTGGTTACTTGTGCTTTATTGTCTGGGCAGTGAAGAATCATTTGTTTTGAGCAGGTGAGTGACATGATCAAATTTACCTATTGGAAAGGTAATTGGCAATGGAATGCTCATGGATTAAAGAAGAGGAGAGGGTTGGAAGTAGGGAAGCCTGTTTGTTTCTTGCAGGCTTCATCAAAGATTGCAGAAAGTAACCAGCTTCCTCTATCAATCTGACATTTTTCTACCAAGTCTGCTAAAGCTCAATAGGCCTACACATTGTCTGATTTCTATAATAAAATTTCTATACTAAAATTGGTTAAAATAGCGTAACCAGCTAATAACTGTGTATACAAGAATTGCTAATTTCTCTATTTTTAAGAATCTTATTTTATTTTTAAAGATTTTATTTATTTGAGGGGTGCCTGGGTGGCTCGGTCGGTTAAGTAGCTGCCTTTGGCTCAGGTCATGATCCCAGGGTCCTGGGATCGAGCCCCACGTTGGGCTCCCTGCTTAGCCAGGAGCCTGCTTCTCCCTCTTCCTTTGCCCCTCCCCCTGCTTGTGAACTCTCTCTCTCTCTCTCTCTTTTTCTGTCAGATAAAGAAATAAAATCTTTAAAAAAAAAAAGATTTTATTTATTTGAGAGAGACAAGCAGGGGGGAGGGGCAGAGGGAGAGGGAGAAGCAGACTCCTCACTGAGCAGGGAGTCCAATGTGGGACTCAGATCCCAGGACCCTGGGATCAGGACCTGAGCCGAAGGCAGACACTTAAACCAACTGAGCCACCCAGGCGCCCTCTTTTTTTAAGAATTTTAATCATTTTTTTTTCAAGACATTTAGAATACTGAATATGTATTTTAAGGCATTTCTGTCTTTCTGTTTTTGTTTTTTGTTTTAAGTAAACTCTGTGCCCAATGTGAGGCTCAAACTCACAATCCCAAGATGAGGATTTTGCATGCTTTATGACTGAGCCAGCCAGGTGCCCCAAGAATTGCTAATTTCTTAACCATTTTTCATATCAATAAACCACTTGCAACACTTTCACTTCTTAAAAACTCTTCTACTTCTTTAAAACACTTCTACTTCCTTAAAGAGAATCTTCCTGAAACCAGCATCCTGCTTAAACCTTGAAACCAATCACTGTGGACTAGGAAACTGGAGTACCAGTATTGGATAGGACACATGCCCATCCCTATTGTCAGGTGAAGTAGTGTGATTGGCAGTCCTGCCTGAATCCTGGAGAAAGGGGCAGTTGAGATATGTAAATCTGACCTAAGAATGTAGTTCAGGTTGACATTTATTAGGTATTTTCTATCCTTACCCTCTCATAAGTTAAATTTATAATGAAATAAAATAGCTATTTCTTTCCTATCTCTTTTCTCTCTATTTGGGTAGAAGAACAGTGTTGTTATCCTCTAATAGAAGATCATATTACTATTATTCACATTATTTTACTTACTAGATAATTTGGGAAACAAGTTCATGATTTCTCCTTACATTTGGATGGTGAAAGTAAGTTGCCAAAACATTTTCAAAAAGATAATTTCACATTTTACAATATTTGAGAATGTTGGAGTAGAAAGGGACTGGCAGTTTACTAGTTCAGCCACATCATTTTATAGATGTATTATGTTTTTAAGATGTCTCTATGTTTTTTTTTTTCATTCTGTATTTCTTCTTACATATGTATATATATTTTTTTAAGATTTTCATTTATTTATTTTAGAGAGAGAGAGAGCAAGCAGGGGAAGGGAGAGGGACAAGCAGACTCCATGCTGAGTGCAGAGCCTGATGTGGGGCTCAATCTCATTTGGGGCTCAATCTGACGACCCTGAGATCATGACCTGAGCTGAAATCAAGAGTCAGATGCTTAACCAACTGAGCCACCCAGGCGCCCCTCTTCCTTTTTATATTTAGTTGAATCTAACTCAGTCCTGATGTTTTCCATTTCTCAATTTTAAAAGGAATAGTGGGAGTTATAGATAAATTCTAAGCATTAAGTTGCTTTTTAGTGGATTTTTTCCCTGTAGGTTACTTGCTTTCAAGTAATTAAAACATATGCACTTGACTCTTCAAAAATTAAAGATTATTTTAGGGTCCTGACATATATTTTCTCTCCATTAGAGTTCCCATCTTCCTAGCAAGAAGAAAATAAAGAGACAATTCTTCATAAGCCAAATGATTCTCCCTGTTCCATCCAGCTTCCTGAGCCTCATGTCTGAACCACCTATGCATGATCCCATGTTCTCTGTCTGGTTCTTCCTTATATCTGTTTACTCAACATCATTTATATTTTTCCATCTGCTCCCTGAAGACAAGGAGCTTAAAAGTGTCCGAGTGAGTTCTGTGTTAAAACACAACCTTGTCAGTGTAGGATTCTGCTTTGTACTTTCATTTAATGAAAAGTGTCTTCTTTTTGTATTCATATAAAATTTTAAAGTCATTTGAAGATCTTATTCTTACTAACACAGGGACATGGTAACATTTGCATTTTTAATTCCTTTTACCAGAATGGGAGACCATGACTGAGAATGAGGAGGTGACACCAAAGCCAAGCATTTCTCAAAGAGCCGATTCTCAAAAAGGAACATCCAAAAGACTTCAGGGAGGTGTTCCTCAGACCCTAGATTTTGAGGAAGCATGTGAATGGCAAGTTTTGGCAAGTCATTGGGGAACTAAAACAGGGGAAAGAGATACCCTAAAGAAAGTTTCCGTCTGTGAAAGAGATAAGAAGAAAAGGACTCTACCAGAAAAACAAGGCCAAAAGTGGAAGGAATTTGGAGAAAGCTTGACTTCAGGTTCAGCTCTTTCTGAAAGTTTAATAGGTACTGAAGGAAAGAAGTTTTATAAATGTGATATATGTTATAAACATTTCAATAAAATCTCCCATCTTATAAACCATCGGAGAATCCACACTGGTGAGAAACCTCATAAATGTAAGGAGTGTGGAAAAGGCTTTATTCAGCGCTCAAGCCTTCTAATGCATTTACGGAACCATTCTGGGGAGAAACCTTATAAATGTAATGAATGTGGGAAAGCCTTCTCTCAAAGTGCTTACCTTCTAAACCATCAGAGAATCCACACTGGGGAGAAGCCTTATAAATGTAAGGAGTGTGGAAAGGGCTTCTATAGGCATTCAGGCCTTATTATACATCTAAGGCGCCATTCTGGGGAGAGACCTTATAAATGTAATGAATGTGGGAAAGTTTTCTCTCAGAATGCTTACCTCATTGACCATCAGAGGCTCCACAAAGGGGAAGAGCCTTATAAATGTAACAAGTGTCAGAAAGCTTTCATTCTGAAGAAGAGCCTCATTCTGCACCAGAGAATCCACTCTGGGGAAAAGCCCTATAAATGTGATGAATGTGGAAAAACCTTTGCTCAGACCACTTACCTTGTTGACCATCAGCGGCTCCACAGTACAGAGAACCCATATAAATGTAAAGAATGTGGAAAAGTTTTCATTCGAAGCAAAAGCCTCCTCTTACACCAGAGAGTACACACAGAAAAGAAGACTTTTGGTTGCAAAAAATGTGGGAAGATTTTCAATTCAAAGTCAAACCTCATTGACCATAAGAGGATGCATAGCAGAGAGAAGCCATATAAATGTACTGAATGTGGGAAAGCCTTCACTCAGAGTGCTTACCTTTTTGACCACCAGAGACTCCACAATGGAGAGAAACCTTACGAATGTAATGAGTGTGGGAAAGTTTTCATTCTAAAGAAGAGCCTCATTTTACATCAGAGGTTCCATACTGGAGAGAATCTCTATGAATGTAAAGACTGTGGCAAGGTCTTTGGTTCTAACAGAAACCTCATTGACCACGAAAGACTACACAATGGGGAGAAGCCCTATGAATGTCGAGAGTGTGGGAAGACTTTCATCATGAGCAAAAGTTTCATGGTCCATCAGAAACTACATACACAGGAGAAATCCTACAAATGTGAGGATTGTGGGAAGGCTTTTAGTTATAATTCAAGCCTGCTCGTACATCGGAGAATCCACACCGGAGAAAAGCCCTTTGAATGCAGTGAGTGTGGAAGGGCTTTCAGTTCTAACAGAAACCTCATTGAACATAAGAGAATCCACAGTGGTGAGAAACCCTATGAGTGTAATGAGTGTGGTAAATGCTTCATTTTGAAGAAAAGCCTCATTGGACATCAGCGGATTCACACAAGGGAAAAATCTTATAAATGCAGTGACTGTGGGAAAGTCTTCAGTTACCGCTCAAACCTTATAGCCCATCAGAGAATCCACACTGGTGAGAAGCCCTATGCATGTAATGAGTGTGGGAAAGGCTTTACTTACAACAGAAACCTCATTGAACATCAAAGAATTCACAGTGGGGAAAAAACCTATGAATGTCATATATGTAGAAAAGTTCTTACCTCTAGTAGAAATCTTATGGTACATCAAAGAATCCACACTGGAGAGAAGCCTTATAAATGTAATGAGTGTGGAAAAGACTTCAGTCAGAATAAAAACCTTGTTGTACATCAGAGGATGCACACTGGGGAAAAACCATATGAGTGTGAGAAGTGTAGAAAATCTTTTACTTCTAAGAGGAATTTAGTTGGCCACCAGAGAATCCATACAGGGGAGAAACCGTATGGGTGTAATGATTGTAGTAAAGTTTTTAGGCAGAGAAAAAACCTTACTGTACATCAGAAAATTCATACAGATGGAAAACTTTGTGAATGTGATGAGTCTGAAAAAGAATTCTCTCAAACTTCAAACCTTCATCTTCAACAAGAAATCCATACTGTGGAGGAATTCTCTTGGCTCCAAAATGCCAGTGAGTCCAAGACAGAGATTCAGAAATTCTAGTGTCATTTGTAAAAGGGGATAAAATCCCTGCCTACCTAAGTAACTATTAGACAAATGGCAGTGTATGGTCCTTGCAAGGAAAAAATTCATGATTGACCCTTTTGTAGACAAATGATTTGCATGTGAAAGAAAGTTAATCTAGACTTTCAAGACTACATAAACCAAATTCTAGTTAAAGAATATTATGTCCCAGCCCATTTGTTATGACTCTGGAAAGGAGCCTTAGAGCACTTGAAGGCTCTGAAGAACCTTACGACATGTAATGATGTAGTTGTAAATGATAGCAAAAATATCTTTGTATTAAGAAATGGACATTGTTTCTGGAAATGTGTATATTGTACATTTAAAAAATAGCATCACTGCTACAAAAAGTCTCTATATGATTGAGACATGTCAGACATGGAGTTGAGTGGGCAAGAGTCTGCTGTTTGAGGACAACTTAAGAAGAGTACTAGATTTGGAATTAGAAGACTGAGGTTTAGGTCCTGGCTCTTTCTCTTACTAGCTATGTGATGTTGTTAAGTCAGCCTCTAGGCCTCAGTTTCTCTGTCAGTCAAGTGTTGACATAATGCTTTCTTAAAAGGGTTTGAGGATTAAGTGAAAGGATGGTTGTGAACATAACTTTGTGAAATAATTTAGTTGTCAATAAAGTTGGGTAAAAGAGGTATGGTCAAAATCTAGAACATGGCATAATGTAATGTCTGTTCATTACGTCAATATTAGGACTCTGGGAACTTCAAAAATACTCATTTTAAGAGGAAGTATGGTGGATAGCTTACTTTGGATTTAGTAGTCTAGAAGACTTTTTAAAAAGATAGCTTTCAGAATTTGATGGGATTAATAGATAATATGCCTAGTTTGTTTTGATGGTAAAATGCTGGCTTATTATGGAAAAGCAATATTATGTCCAGCTGTTAACACTGAGGCCAAGGAAAACTATTTTTCAACCTTCAGATTTGAAACCTGGCAGATGTAGAATGTCAAAATGGAAGGACAGTCCTGTGTTGCTTTCCTTGTTCATAGGGAAAAATCCTTAACTCCAACCCCTGAGCTAATGATCCCTGCCACTTTATTCTCAGTTCTAATCAACATTTCACCATTGCTGACATATGAAAGCTTGTTACTCAAGAAGCAACATTCTGTTCCAGTACTCAACTTAATAATAAGTTTCACAAGAACCAAGTCCTTAAAGCTCTGATTAAATCGATTCAGAATCCACCCCTGAGTGGTCAGGCCCATTACTGCCTGTGAACCAATCATTCATTCAGTCTGTTCTCTTTTGTACATTTGTAGATTTAATTCATCCTATATTCTTGAGTTGCTAATTTTATATTGTAATTCTCAAAACTCCCAATTCTGCAGCTGGACTATAAATACCTTAATATCCAGATTGTGTTTCTAATAGTAGCATTGAACTGATGTGTTGATGTTACTAATTCAACCTCAGAGTTCCTTGAGGTCTGGTTCCTCATTAGACTGAAAGGTAAACAAGAGTGAAAAATGGAAGGGCTCAAGATTTAAAGTCTTGAGACCTGGGTATAAGTCAGCTTCTGCCACTTTCCTTGGACAGATGCTTTTATTACTTGGAGCCTTGATTTCCTCATCTGTATAACAGGAGGAAGAATATCTACCTCACAAAGTTGTTATGAGGTAATGAATATGGAGATGCTTTGTATCTGTGCTATAGAAGGATCACTACAGATTATGTAATTACAAAAGGAAAGATGTACTTTAACAGAGAAGCTGGCATTCACCTCTTAACCATCACTAAGACCAAGACAACCTACATTATCTGCCTCCTCATGTGATGCAATAAGCCAGAAGTGTAACCTGAATTTATCAAGCTTCTTAGACCTAATCGCCAGTTTACAGGAAATACAGGAAGCAGACGAACAAGATAAATGACACAACAAGAAACAAATTTAGAACAGGGACTATTGTATAAGAAAACTGCACTGGATTCTTCAAAAATATGATGAAAAAGGAAGGGGGTGATAATTGTTGAAGCTGGATGAATATTGGGTGTTCATTGTACTGATCTCTGCTTTTGTATATGTGTTAAATTCTCCAGAATGAAAGGTATAAAAAGTGGGTGAGGGAGGTTGTTTTTAAAAGATATTGAAGAACCATAAGACACTAAGAGCCAGAGATAGACTCACACAAATGCCCAGTTGATTTTTGGCAAAGGTTGAACAATTCGGTAAAGATAGCGTTTTCAACAAATGCTGCTGGTGGAATTTGATATCCATAGGCAAATATCCATCCATCCATCCATCCATCCATCCATCCATCCATCCATCCATAGTCAGGAGCTAGGACTAAGCAAAGAACTCTTAGATTTACATCAAAAGCAGGCTCCATAAAAGGAAAAATGATAAATTTGACCTCATCACAATTAAAATAATTTGCTCTGCAAAAAAACCAAAAACTTTTTAAGAGTGATAAGACATTACAGACTTGGGGAAAATATTTGTAAATCATATATCCAACAGGATTTGTATCTATACTACATAAAGAAATCTCAAAACTCAACAATAATAGATTCATTCAATTAGAAAATGGGCAAAAGACATGTAAAGACATTTCACCAAAATACAGAGAGCAAATAAATGAAAAGATATTCACCATCATTAGCCAGTAGAGAAATACAAGTCAAAAAAAATGCACACATGTCAGAATAGCTTAAAAAAAGAAAAACAGTGTTATTAAATCTTGGCAAGGATGCAGAGAAACTGGGTCTTGTCTGTTGCTGGGAATGTTAAATGATACAGCCACTCTGGAAAATAGTTTGGCAGTTTCTTACAAAACCAAACATGCACTTACGATATGACCCGGTATTTGTACTCCTGAACGTTTACCCCCAGAGAAATGAAAACGTAATTCAGACAAACATATGTACATGACTGTTCATAGCAGTTTTATTTGTAATAGTCAAAATCTGTAAGTAACCCAAAATAGCTTCAACAAGTGGCCAAAACAGTATTCTATTTATACCATGAATACTTACTACTCTGCAATAAAATGGAATGACCCATTCCCGCAATGACAAGTGAATTTCAAGAAAATTATGCTGAGTGAAAATCCAATCTCAAAAGGTGGTATTCTGTATGATTCTACTTATATAATATTCTAAAATGACAAAACTATATAGAGATGAAAGATTAGTGGTTGCCAGAGGTTGGGGATGGTGGGAGGGGGCAGGAGGGAGAGAGAGGGGTAGCACTTAGGAAGGTCTTTGTGATGTTGGAACAGTTGTGTATCTTGATTGTGGTAGTGGTTACACAAATACATGTGATAAAATGAGGTAGAAGTCTACACAAACATTGTACCAGTGTCAACTTCCTGATTTTTATATTAAATGATAATTATGTAAATTGTACCTGTTGAGGGAAACTGGGGGAAGGGTATTTTTCCAACTTCCTGTGAACTGTTAAATTCAAAGTAAAAGGTAAAACAAGACCCTAAAAAAGCCATAACCAAATGCAGTGTGAAACCGATTTGAAAACAAAATGATGAAAATACATATTTTAGGGTAGTTGGGGAGATATGAATATGACTGGATATTAGATGATATTAGGAAATTGTTAATTTTCTTACCATTATGTAATGGTATTTATTACAACGTTTGGAGAATATTATTATTAAAGGATGCATTTTGAAGAGTTTGGAATGAAGTGGTTTGATGTTTACAACTTTCAAAAAAATATTTTTCAGTATATATAGAGAAGGAAAACGTAGTCAAGTGATGAGTCCAGATGCAGGATACAGGTATTCATGGTACCATTCTTTCACCTTTTCTGTACCGTTTGTATTTTCAAAATAAAACGTTTGAGGCAAAATTGTCAGGGCTTTCTACAGACAGATGCTTTCTGGCTTCAGGCTGCTGCGTATGCGCCTCGCGTAACTACTGCCAAGTCAGGGGATGTACCCTTCCCTGAAGCTCAGGGCCACAGTACACCTGCACCCTCCTAAACATTTTTGCTCCCATCCCTGGTCCGCGGCGATATTGGACACCCATCGAGAAGACAGCACCTCCGAGGTTCCTAGAGAGGCCGGCCTGGCGACTTGGGAAGCCGGAAGTCCGTCTCGAGGCACTTCCTGTCCGCTCATTGTTCTCGCGCCGGCAGGCGCAGGACGTCGGATGCTGCCGGCCTTTGGCTGTAGAGCCCGCGACCTCCCGCCGGCGTCTTCTATGAACACGGTCAGTGGGGTTGGCCGTGGTGGGCACGGACGTTGCGGGCGCGGGAGGGGCCATCCCAGGGGCGGACTGCCGCGACCTCCCGTCGGAGGTCCAGGCTTGTCTGTCCCTAGGGCGGCTCCGCGTCCCACCACTTCAGAAACACGGCTGCCGCCTACCGGGGGTCTGGCCTGGGGGACCTTGGAGACGGACAACACCAGGGGCCAGGCTCACCCCGGGAACAGGGCTGTTTGGGGTATGAAGGGGGAGGAGGTGGGTTGCCACATTTGGAAATAGGGACAGGACACTGAAAGGGAAGCCCTTGATAGGGAACTCGGTGCTGTCTGGGGTGGAGGCGATGTGAGTTTTGTCAGCAGTCCGGTAAGAAGGCTCGAAGTAGGCAGTCTTGCCTATACACAGGTGAGATGAGTGTTAAGGGCCTTCGTACGTGGTAGAATTCAGCCAATCATGGAAAGAATAATCCTCCAGGATTGAGAATTGTTGCAGGAGTGAAAGTGCTATTGTTATTTAAGAAATTCAGTGTGTACAGTAAATTCACAGTAAGTTGACATAGGAGAAAGCATGTGATTACTTCAATAATAGCAAAAGGGACTTAATAAAATTTAGCACTGTTTCCCCCAATAAAACATCTGAAGGGGAATAGAAAAATCTTAATTTCTTCATAATAAACTAAACTAGTAAGATCGTTTTACTCACAAATTAAACAACAAAAACAACAACAAAGATTCGCTGGCTTGGCTATGATAAAAAGGGTGTTGTTAAGTTGGTGGTGGTGTGATTTGGTGTGATCCTTTTAGAAAGCAGTTTGGCACTGTATATCAACCATGAAATCCTTAAACCAGTAATCCCTCTATTCTGAAGGAATAATTCAGCAGAAGAAAAAACTATTTGCACAGAAAAAATTTTGACATTGTTAAGAATATGAACTGGAAACAAAACTTTTACTAAAGCAATGGCTCATAGATAGGGTTGGTTAAGTTATAATATAGTTACAATTTAGAATACTATGCCAGAATGAGGTAGCTCTGTATGTACTTATGTTGAAAGATTTATCTAAGACTATGGAATAGTGTGAGAAATATAGAAATTGAGTTTAAATGCTGAAAAATGCACGAGTGTAATCTAATCTCTTTTGGGAAAATAAGCAATATATGTAAAGGTGTACATTATCTGTATGGAAATGCAGAGAAAACACTGATGACGGATAATTACTGTGTGTGTGTGTGTGTGTAGGACATATATTTACTTATACGTATTTCTGTGTTGATCCTTTTTGGATGAGAATGACAGATTAGGAGAATTAATACTATAGGTTTTTGTATGTATAGCTACTAAAAATGATAAGCATGAAGAATGGCAACATAAAACATCTTTTTTTTTATCTTAAGACTAATACAAGGCATTTGGAAGAAATGGAAAAAATAAACAAACAAAAAGAAGCTCAAAACTACCTGTAAATAAATACATCACCTAGAGATGACCACCCCTAAATGCTGTCTAGACTCAGTCTTTTTCTTGAGATTCTTTACTTTATGCTATTGTGTATCTCTGGCGATAAAAAAAACCTCTTTGTGTTGTAATATTCCTTCTTAAAAAAAAATGGTGATAATTGTAAAAATATATATCCCCATAGTTAAAAAACAAAAAGTTTAATAAGTCATAATTGTCAGTGTGGTTGAAGGTTTTCCCTTAAAAGAAATATCTTAGATTCGGTGCTATAGTTCTTTGGAGGTGGAGTAGGGCTGATATTTCTTAGTCATTTTCTGTATTTTTCAAGTTTTACAATAAAAATACATTAACTCTATAATCAGGAAAAAAATCAATAAACACTATATAAAGCTGTTTGTAATGTGCTTATTATGGGAATAAATTACATGTTTGCAGTTGAACCCTCTCCATCCTATGAGGGAGGAGTAGAGCAGACTCTTGCTGTAGTGGCTGCTGCCTAGGCACTGGTGAAATTGGCCAGTGGGCTTAATGGCATCCAGGCAAACCTCTGCTTGATGCTAACAATGTTTTCTGGTTTTTCAGTAGACAGTCTTGGCCCTGGGAAGAAACTCAAGAAGAAGCTTTTGAAACTTAAAGATTAGATGGGGCTTGACCTCTGCTGGGCAGCCCCCAGCTGTAAGAGTTCCTGTCCTGAGCAAAGAAGATGACTGCACAACTGAGAGAGGCCATGGCCTTAGCCCCCTGGGGCTCAGTGACAGTGAAAAAGGAGGAGGAAGAGGAAGAAAACTTCCTGGGTCAGGCATCCAGCCAACAAGTGCACTCTGAGAACACCAAAGTCTGGGCTCCTGGGGAAGGTCCTCAGACAGGCCTTGATATATCAGAACAGGAGGAAAAGGTAAATAATGGTCTGGGAAGAAAGTGGGAGGAGAGACCTGAAGACCTCAAGTGGTTTCAGGGGGGACTATGTCCCTCTGCTTCCACACCTGGAGTATTATTTTCTATCTAGGGCTCTGGCCTTTAGGCCTTTGGAATGTAATAGAAACAGTCTCTTCTGATTGAGGGGATGTTTAGTGCTTTCTGTAAACCAGTGGTTCTCAAACCTTGCTACACAGAATTAATTGGGGAGCTTTTTATAAAATTGTGATGCTCATGCCATACTTGGTTCCAATTAAATGAGAATCTTGGGGTGGGACCTAGACATCTGTGTTTTTTAAAAACCCTTCAGGTGACTCCAGTCAGGATCTGATGGCTCTAACCTGTGCTTCTCAAATTTTAATATGATTTAGTATCTCAAATTTTAATCACCAGGAGGTCTTGTTAAAATGCAGATTCTGATTCAGAAGGTCTGGGTTAAGATTCTGTACTTCTCACAAGCTCCCAGGTGTTGGTGATCTATGGGTTGCACTTCGAGTAGTGAGGATATACACTGTACTGTGCTCCATAATGTTTTCAAATACTGCTCCTTACCATCACTAGACAGACGAGACTGAGGTTCCCCAAAGATCATGATCTTGCTTCTCTGATCCTTAGACCTCAGAAAACTCTAGCCTGGAAAATCTCCTCATATGCTTTTTTTTGTCATGCACTCCCTGGCAAGCTAGTTTTGGATGCCAGAGTGGGCAATGAAGTGAAATCAAAGTGATAGAGAAGAAAGTTGCAGGCTTGATTGTCTATCTGAGTCATGTTGGGGGATCAGAGAAAACTCTGACTTTATTTTCCCTTTTTGTTGTTTAAAAAAATTTTTTAAAAAATCGTTTATGGTCTGCAGGAATAGGTACTTATGTTCTCATCTTGAAAACTAATCATACCACCTCCCACTAACAATCGCCTCATAAACTGACCTGTGCTTTCTTCTCTCTAGGGTCCAAACATGTTCTGGGACATGGCTGTCATCCTGAAAGCAACACAGGAGGCACCTGCTGCCTCAGCCATTGGCAGCTACTCATTACCAGGGACTCTGGCCAAGAGTGAGATACTGGAGACTCATGGGATTATGACCTCTCTAGGTAAAGTTTAACTCCCTGATTCAGAATCTGACCATTGGGGTTTCTCAAAAGTCTATTCAGAGACTGGTGGTCTGGTCTCCTAAGTTGAGAAACATATAGAGTATTGAGGTATTGAAACTATCAGGGAGAGCTGGATAGAGGGATGCCAAAAGATGCATATGCATTTGTCACAGGAAATGGCTTATTTTGCACAGTCTTAAGACACCAGACAAACACAGGTGAACTCCAAATTCACCTTTTAATCACATTTACTGATTAGCAAGTTTCATATCTATTCACACATGGAGACACATCTTCTTCATGTGCTTTGTGTTTATCATTAGTTGGTGAGCCTGGAAGAGAAGCTAGCTAAGGTAAGAAGGGTCAATTTTATGGTGATTTTGAGGAACTGTCCTGGAAATGTTCTGTTTTTATAGATCTTTGTGCAGATTCCAGAGGATTTTGAGCAGATGTGTCAACTATATTGATGTTCAAAGCTAGGTCTTCATGGATGTACAGACGGCTGGCTTATCACCTGGTTTTTTCTCTAAGCTGGGACTCAGGATATGTCTGACTAGCAATGGCAGAAGCTTACCTATGGAGGAGTGACATGTAACTGTGGGTCAAGAATATGGTAGCCATGGGTCCTGTGTTGTAGAAGTAGTCTCTGGATGACTGCCAAGTTCCTTCTGGTTCTATTCTATAGAACATTCTGGAACATTCTATAAGTCTGCCTGGTCCAGAGCTACATCTGAATATTTTGAACCACTCTGTAAGAGTTCCTGTCCTGAGCAAAGAAGATGACTGCACAACTGAGAGAGGCCATGGCCTTAGCCCCCTGGGGCTCAGTGACAGTGAAAAAGGAGGAGGAAGAGGAAGAAAACTTCCTGGGTCTGCTCTCTAACCCATTTCTCAGACTGACCGCTTTCTTAAACCAGTATTGTGGGAAATGTTAGGATTATCACCTTTCATTTTCTTGTCTGTTCTTTAATCATTCCCCCTGTCAGCAGCTTCTGTTGCCCACTTTTCTGCTCTCTATTCATTCTCTCTGGTACATTCTGTGCATTATCACTTATTTTCTGTTTCCTTGCTTTAGCAATCATTCACTGTCTTAACTCCAGCAGTGGCACCCATCCATCAGGAATGGTCACTCTTCCTTCTTTGCCTCACACCTTAAGAACCTTTTCCCAGCCAAAATTTACCTTTTGTGTGCTGCCAGCTGTTTGCATAGCAGCAGGTAGCAATGACATAAGCTCTAGGAATTAAGAGAAAGATGCGAGTGTAGTTGCTGCCCTGCCTTTGATAACTCTGTGACCTTGAACAAGTCCTTTCTCTCTCAACCTCCATTTCCTGTTCTGTCAACTGGGATGTATTCATTCAGTAAATACAGGATTTTGGGGGGGCCTGCTTTCTGTGTGCTGGGTAGTGTTATAGGTGAATAAGACATAGTCTTTCCCTTTTTTTTTTTTAGCTCCCACACAGGTGAAAGAGAATAGTTTTATCTTGATGATAAAATCATATAATATACATGAACATGTTTTGGAAATTTTGATGTGTTACTGGTGGGTAATATTTGAGAGAGTTTTATCTACAGTTTCCTATGTATTAATTACTATTGGATTTATTAAAGTTTATACATTTAAAACCAAGTTTTTAAGCATTTAAACATAACTTATTTTTATTTTACTTATACATCTAGAAAAATTTTTATAAAAATAAGAATATTTGTACTTTTTCTTTAATTCATGTTAGTTAAGGCTCAGGTTTTACAGATTAATTTTTTAAACCTTTTAAAGCATTTTGCTCCACCTACATATCAATTTCTTTATATAAAAATTTCCTCATTTTTATTCTCAAATAAAAATAGTAAAATGTATTAAGTTTCAAATTTAATATATCTAATTTTTTTTTTTTTTAAGATTTTATTTATTTGACAGAGACACAGCAAGAGAGGGAACCAAGCAGGGGGAGTGGAAGAGGGAGAAGCAGGCTTCCTGTTGAACAGGGAGCCCAATGCAGGACTTGATCCCAGGACCCTGGGATCATGACCTGAGCCGAAGGCAGACGCCCAACGACTGAGCCACGCAGGCGGCCATAATATATCTAATTCTGTAAAACATTTCAAACACCTAAGTAGGCAGACTTTCTAATCTTAATGTATAAAATCTTGAAAAACACACGACTTTTGTAAATCTAATGAATTTGTAATGACTTACAAATTTAGTAAATTAAATCACCTTTCATATATTATAATACAGTCACCAGCTAAGATGGCAGACTTGTATAGCATTTCAGATCTCTTTTTTAAAAAAATGAAAGAAAAGTATTGATTTCAGAAGTTATTACTTTGCCTATCCTCTGGTTGATTACAAGTGCATTTTTAGTTTATTTCTGTACTTTACTCGAGTTACAGTAATCCTTCAAGATCCAAAAAAGGAAAAATACCATCTCAAACAAGCCAGAGGTACAGGTTCTACACTATTGGCTAATTAATAACCTAAGGGGATTTGAGCTCGAGTACACAGAATGAGCCTTCTTTCCTTTTCTTATACCCTGGGCATTGGCTAAGATCCTAGCTCTTACTTCATCCCTGTGATGAAACTGTTAAAATAACCACTACATGGAGACCCTTGTAGGCCACAGTTGTACCTGCTTCTGTAATAATTTTGACAGAAAGCATGATGCAAATAAAAAGAGTTGTTTCTGTTACTGGTTCTAGTTGGTTCAGTAATTCCCACCAGTCTTCTCTTTCATGTCTTTCTAGTGTTCTAAATCTCATGGTAAAAAGGGTAGGAGTGAAGTCAGGGGATGGAAGTGAGGTCATAGACTGAAGTATTCTTGGACTTTGTTTTTGTTGGAGAGATGCTTAGTGGGGATGGGAGCCCCCCACCCCCCCATATAAGTGATGCAGGGCTAAAGCAAAGAAGGAGGAGATGGAAAAAAGCAGGAGGGAGATTTAGAAGGGAGAAAAATTAGGTGAGATGTATGGGATAAAGAAAGTAGAGAACATAAAAGAGAACAAAGTAATGAGCAAAAGAAAAGCAGAAGAGACATGAAACCATTACAAGGGAAAAATCAGAATATTTCACACACATTGATTTTTAAAATAAAAACCAAGAGAGGAGAGATGAAGAGGCAGTAGGGGAAAGAGATAGTGGGGAAAAAAGTAATATATGGAGACAGATGGTGACTATACTTAAGGTGGTAAGCATGGAATGTATGTATGGAATTGTTGAATTAATATGTTGTACACTTGAAACTAATAAAAGATTGTACGTTAATTATACTTCAGTTAAAAAAATAAAGAGAAAAAAATGATGTAAGGGCAGTTAAACTACAGGGAGAAAAATAGAATAGCTATGAGAAAGATAACAGAAGAGTAGTAATGAAATAACTGGAAAAAAACTAACATTTCAGAATTTGTTGTTATCACATTCACTGCTCTGCTATGCAGCCCCTCAGGCATTGCCTTTTTCCAACATCACCCATCTTGTCTGAATGATTGTGAGGGGAGTGTCATATAACTGTTGTCTTAACCAGGCAGCCATAATGGGCTGTTTCCCTGCCCCCCATGATGCTTTGTATCCCGACATCCCTGTCTCACTCACTCATCTCCTAGGTTGGAGAGTTGCCTGGTCTGTGCTGGTTGGATGTTTTGTAGATGCTGCATTGTCCCCTCTGCAGTTGCTGCATAACCTGCAGCTCACAGCTTTCCTGCTTCAAAGCTGACACCAGTAGGAATACCTCCCCCTCTGAGAGGCTTGCCTTCCTCTGCTGTTCACCCTTGTTTTCTGTGCCTTATCTGGGTAGTGCTCCTGAGCTTGGTATAATTCAAATACTGTTGAAAGGTTCACTCTACCAACACTAGGCTGCGTGGGTGCACATTCTTGGGTCAAGGGTAGTAGGGGTGGAGAGGAGACAAAATAAAGAATTATGTTACTGACTGCAGGACCCCTTTTCTGACACCATTAGGGTTCTGAGGCAATGTAGAGCAGCCAGACGCTAGTCAAGAGTTTTAAAACTTCAGGATGTTTTGGTGTTTTTGTGATATTGGCATAATGGAGCAGGCTATACAATGTCTCAGACTTAACTCAGAAAAGTCAGCTTTCCTTGACACAAAGCGAAGCTGTTTGCTCAACACAAGTGTTCAGCTGTTTACTCTGTTCACATTTTTTAGTCCCTTCTAGGGTTGCCGTCTATCACCATAACAACTCCTGTGCCCTAAGGTTCGTCTTTGCTCCTGGGCCCCAACACATGGATCCACAGCACCAGTTGTCCAGCTCAAAGTCACTGCAGACCCTCACAGAGCCACTTCCTATGCTCCAAGGCTGTTTTCAGGCATTACTATAGAGTAACTCAGTTAATCTTCTCATGGTTTTATGGGCTAGATACTGTTATTGTACCTAATTTGGAGATAAGGAAACTGAGGCACAGAGAAGTTAAGTTACTAGCCCAAAGTTATGCAGCTGGTAAGTGGCAGAGCAGGTATTTGAAACCAAGCAGTCTGGCTCCACAATCCATGTTCTAAACCTCTATGCTGCATAGCCTCTCAATGTTTCAGGTACTCTCAGCTGCTCTGGTCCTTTTGGCATCCTCTGTGACCCATTCTTTCTTTTTTTTTTAAATTTTTTTATTGTTATGTTAATCACACATCATTAGTTTTTGATGTAGTGTTCCATGATCCATTGTTTGTGCATAACACCCAGTGCTCCATGCAGAACGTGCCCTCCTTAATACGCATCACCAGGCTAACCCATCCTCCCACCCCCCTCCCCTCTAGAACCCTCAGTTTGTTTTTCAGAGTCCATCGTCTCTCATGGTTCGTTTCCCCCTCAGATTTCCCCCCTTTCATTCTTCCCCTCCTGCTATCTTCTTTTTTTTCTTAACATATATTGCATTATTTGTTTCAGAGGTACAGATCTGTGATTCAACAGTCTTGCACAATTCACAGCGCTCACCTCCCCAGTGTCTATCACCCAGTCACCCCATCCCTCCCACCCCACCCCCCACTCCAGCAACCCTCAGTTTGTTTCCTGAGATTAAGAATTCCTCATATCAGTGAGGTCATACAGTACATGTCGTTCTCTGATTGCCTTATTTCGCTCAGCATAACACCCTCCAGTTTCATCCACGTCGTTGCAAATGGCAAGATCTCATTCCTTTTGATGGCCGCATAATATTCCATTGTATATATATACCACATCTTCTTTATCCATCACTGTGACCCATTCTTATCCTTTCGTTGATATCCAGCTTCCTCATACACAAAAGTCTAAGTTGTATAGATCTTCATTTCCAGGGACGGAATCCCCCTAATTAATTGGTGGGTTGTAAGCAAATCCACACTAAGTGGCTAAGGTAAGGAGGCCTGGGGAGAGATTGGTGCCCTTCATAACTGGTCTTAATTGTAAGATCATTCATCACACAACCAGGAGAGCTGTCTGGAGATGGCTTTCCTGGCATGAGGCAGTGGGTTGGATGTCTAATGGAAGTAAGTAGAAGTGCTGGAAAATCCATAAATCAGTGGATTCTGCTCTGGGTGTGGGGGGGAGAGAGGTGACACGTGAGGGGAATTCTTTCCTTTGATGAAGCCATTTTATGTACACTGAAGTCATATACTTCCTGACATTTATCACTTGATGATCCTTTTCTTTTTCTAGGCCAGAATAAGCTGACATTTGTACTTTCTGTTTGTTGTTTCAGGTGCTGAAACCAAGAAGCCACAGTTACTGGTTCCAAAAACTGAGATATGTGATGAAGCAGAAAAACCATTCATAAAATCAGGAAGAATCCAGAAAGTTAATCCTCAAGGACCTGAGTTAGGAGAAGCCTGTGAAAAAGGGAACATGTTAAAGAGGCAGACAATTAAGAGGGAAAAGAAAGATTTCAGACATGTGACAGTAAAGGACTGTCATGTACCTGAAAGCTTCAAAGTAGAGGAAGATCAGAAATGTCAGAAATCTGGGGAAAGATATAGCTTTAGTTCTAGCTCTGTTAAAAATCAGAAAAGCCAGCCTGGACAGAAACCTTTTACATGTAGTGTATGTGGGAAAGGCTTTAGTCAGAGTGCAAACCTCGTAGTGCATCAGCGAATCCACACAGGGGAGAAGCCCTTCGAATGTCATGAGTGTGGGAAAGCCTTCATTCAGAGTGCAAACCTTGTTGTACATCAGCGAATCCACACTGGACAGAAACCATATGTTTGTTCAAAATGTGGGAAAGCCTTCACTCAGAGTTCAAATCTGACCGTACATCAAAAAATCCACTCCTTAGAAAAATCCTTTAAGTGCAGTGAATGTGAGAAAGCCTTCAGTTATAGCTCACAACTTGCTCGGCACCAGAAAGTTCACATTACAGAAAAATGCTATGAATGTAATGAGTGTGGGAAAACATTTACTCGGAGCTCAAACCTCATTGTCCACCAGAGGATCCACACTGGGGAGAAGCCCTTTGCCTGTAATGATTGTGGCAAAGCCTTCACCCAGAGTGCAAATCTTATTGTACATCAACGAAGCCATACTGGTGAAAAGCCATATGAGTGTAAGGAGTGTGGAAAAGCCTTTAGTTGTTTTTCACACCTTATTGTGCACCAGAGAATTCACACTGCGGAGAAACCTTACGATTGCAGTGAGTGTGGAAAAGCCTTCAGTCAGCTGTCTTGCCTTATTGTGCATCAGAGGATTCACAGTGGAGATCTTCCTTATGTGTGTAATGAGTGTGGGAAGGCCTTCACGTGTAGCTCATACCTGCTTATTCATCAGAGAATTCATAATGGGGAAAAACCTTACACATGCAATGAATGTGGCAAGGCCTTCCGGCAGAGGTCAAGCCTCACTGTGCACCAGAGAACCCACACTGGGGAGAAGCCCTATGAGTGTGCCAAGTGTGGTGCAGCTTTCATTTCTAACTCGCACCTCATGCGACACCACAGAACCCATCTTGTTGAGTAACAAGTATTTGTTACTCCAGACATTGATCATAATCCACTACACCCTAATTGGACACGTCTTTGCTGTTACGTTCCTCTAAAAATGAGGCCCACCATATTCTTAAAAGTAACAGTTTTTGGGAGTGTATCATAGAACATAAACATTTCAGAAGCTGACTTAAAAAAAGTGAAAGCTAAGCACCTAAAGGCAAGGACTGTGTTTTTTAACTGTCATCATGTTTGAAATGGAATGTGGCTTAGAAATGGGTCATACAAGGCTAAGTGATAAAGATCCTATTTGAGAAAAGGTATTTTAACTTAATCTTGTTTTTTAAAATTCATAATTTCTTGAGCAACAGGCAGGTTATTGGTATAGGTCTGCTTGGTGGAATTCTGGAGCTTTGAATCTTGTATTCTAGTATTTTGGGTTAAGAAGTAATGACTAAGGAAACTACCTGGGGTAGCAATTCACCAACAACTCACCTGTGAACATTTATAAGCTTTCCATTCCTTAGGCAATTTGAACATTAAAAGAAAAAAAAAAAAAAACATTATCTGCTGCTCCTAAAATAGAAGTAGGCAACAGCTGTTTCTTTTAATTGTCTATACCTCATGAACCTTGGTATGGTAAAGCTCTGGGGAGATCTCGAGTATTCCATTCTGCAGTCTATGTGGCCAAGCACTTGAGGATTGATGGCGACAAAACACTGGGGCCATACATGCTGCCAGGCAGTATTCATTTGCTAACATCAACTCTCCAAGTGACCCTAACTTCCATTGCATTCCATCGGAGTGAGATGCCTCTAACAGTCCCCTTCTCAGATAGAGGAGTCAAAGAATAAAGCTTGCTGAGAGGCATGCCCACATTATCTATGCTCATTCTGCTCAGGCCCAGCCAGGGGGCTCAGTTTGGGTGTCATTCTCACTTTTTGGCTGGTCTTTAGAAGAAATAATGGAGTCCTAATTTTAAGAGGACCAAAGAGGGAAATACAGGGAGAGGAAGGAGGCAGAGTGGGACTCCTAAGGTCTTTATTTTTTTGAGAAGCTCAAAGGTATTGGAATGTGAAAACTTAGAAAGATGAAGAAACTGGCTAAGGTAAGATAACCTTTATTACCATTGAGCCTTTATTCCTGGAAAAAATGATTTATAGAACTATGCAATAGGTAGAGCTATGTAATATTGCCTTGTATTTAATATAGAACTTAATTCTTTATTTATACACCTTCATGTATAGAATCATAATCCCCAGCACTTCTCTTAGGCTTTCACATAGATCCTTACTTTAATCCTTAGAGCACTGAAAGAAGTGTTTGCCCCATTTAGTTGAGAGTGGTCAAACAACAAAGAACAGCCTACATTCAAATCCAGGACTTAAATCCAGGTTCTCTGTTCTGCCATGCTGTGTCTAACCACCCAGATATGCAGAGAGCCTGAGAAAGGGGTATATGGGTCATTCTCAGGTGAGGAAGCTGAGGTGACAGATTTTAGGATGTGCCTTAGGCCATGTGACCAATAAGCAGCAAATCTGAGACTGGAATTTGAGTCTCCCAAGTTCTGGGTCTGTCTCTTCACCCCACTTAGTAAGCAAGAGCATATCATAAATGCCCTACCTGGTGATAAGCTATCTGATGCAACTCATGTAGAAGTCCCACCATTGGGACTCTTATTGGCTCATTTGTTTTGTATTTTACAGAGCACTTTCATGTACAGAAGGCATAAACAAAGCTTATTTCCTCTTTCTCCTCCCCTTGAACCATAGTCTTTCATCCAAGCATGTGCACCACCTTTTCCCAGTTTGCAGTCTAAATCATACACAATTCTAAGAAATTAATAGGATTCAAAAGTGAGAATCAAAAATGCTCATGTACTCACTGACCTTGAAAGTAACTGTTCCTGTCCCCCAGCTGGGAGTGGAGAGACCCAAAGATAACACCTGTGTCTGCTGAGGAACAAGGTTAGGTTTTTCCCCCTGCAGGATCAGGAAGCCCAGAAGAGAGGGAGAGCAGGTCTGAAGATTGGGGATAAATCTGTGACCTGGACCTGTCCAGAGACCAAAAGTGTACTTTCCTGAATGGTACCAGCTGGGTTAGGATTCTTATGGCAGTTAAATTGTTTTAGCTTCACATTGTATGTTCTTCCTCCTATTTGAATGCTTGTCATGGATGATTGTGATTTCCTGGCTAAAGATTGCTGTTCATGGGCAGTTCAGAAAAGGCTACGTAGGTGATTGTGATGCAAAGCTGGATTTGGGAATCACTGACCCAACCTTGCAGTGAAACAGTGGTATTCACTTGGCTGCATGTTAGAATCACCTTGTGTACTTAAAAATTTTTTTCATTCCCAGGGCCAAGTATTTTTTTTTCAATTCTGGAGGGGAACCCAATGTGTAACCAAGGTAATGGCCAATGCAGTCAAGTAAAGTCTGCAGACCACAAATGCATCTGATCAAAGGTGGAGTGGGGAAGCCCTAGTATAAGGATGTGGATGTGCAGAGTGCTCTGTGGTTTCAGCAAAACAGAATGCTAACAACATTGGCTGCACTGGATGTCCTGTACCTTGGCTGTAAGGATTGTGTTCCCTAACTTTATTTGTATTTTAAATGAATATACCAAATACTTTATATATATGAGCAAACCAAGTTTTATGCATTTATGTTCCTCATCCAACAAAATGACTTTTTACATTTGTACTTTATTTCATCTCCAGGTCTTGGTTTCCACAAACCTGCACACAGGTTCAGGACCTTCAATCCTGCACAAATCATGTGAGCCTAGTGGATTACCAGACAGACCAGATCCTTACCCAACTAACAACTCTTACTTCCAGTTCATTTCCAGCCCTCAAAATAGATTACCTGCCCTCCTTTTTCTGTATGGTTTCGGGTAGATGAGAAGTGATTACTACTACTTGTCACCGTTGGCTTAGGTTTTCCTTTTCCTAGAGGTCAACTCCTTTCTCCCTTGGCTGTTATTTCTAGAAGTGGACGGGAACTCAAGCCCTGTTTCTTAAGTTGCCAAGAGCTATCAGAGTTTTAGTTATAAAAGAGCCAGGCCAATTGATGGGTATTAAGAGTAGAGCCAGGAAGTCTCAAGTGAGTACAACAGTTGTGTATTAAGGGGAGCACAGTGATGTGAAAGTGATAATAAAATCTTGTACTTTGAGGGGCATAGGAGAGACTCATCATTCACATACACACACACACACCTCAATTGCCCATGGATTCCTCCAAGCTCAGGAAGAGGTCCTTGGGCAAAGCTAATCTTAACTCTGTGTTCTGGGTCCCTTCCCTCCCTTGCCTAGGCAGTTGTCCTTTCACATCTGTCACTTTGCTCCTCCATCCAGTGTGCTCAATCTTCCTGGGCTCACAGCCCCGTTGAGGATCTAATGGAAGTTGCAGATCCTCTTCCAAAGAAATGCGGATAGCACATTCAGTTTTTTGCTCATTTGTGGGAGCATATAGGCTCCCTGAGACCAGTTCTTGAATCCTCTAGGGCCTAAAGTCACACTTGGGGATGCACTACATAATTGCCGGTGGCATTTTTAAAAAATGAGGTCAGAAGTTATGGATGTTGCCCAAACACAACCTTCTAAATCTTGCTTTTCCTGGATTTCCTCCTTAAGCAAATGACAGCATTATCCAGCACCCAAACTGGAAACTCAGGAGGTATTTCTGGCTTTCTGTGTATCATTCTTTTGCTACAACAGTACTTTTCACTCTCTTTGTGGCAAACATGGTGCTAGTTCCTGGAGTGCAAAGGCAAACAAGGCCTACCAAATCCTTCTGATGTTTCATAGGAAACCTGTCCATACCCTTTAACATGATTTACTAAGTCTTCATAGTCTCTTTCCAACCTAATCTCTCCACTTTGCATGTACTTTTTACTGTAGCCTGGAGGTATATACTTGCTTTTCTCTGTGCCTTTGCTCACACTCTCCCCGGTGCTTATTATCATCACTTCTTATCCATCTCCTGTCTACTTTGCCTAGCTTTAGATTTCTTTTAAGGTTTGATTCCAGTCTCATCTTTGGGAGCCCTCTGATTGCCCTTTAGCAAGTATATATTTAGAAGTATGGAAGAGCATATAGTATGTTTCCACTTTATGCTTTAAAGTGAAAAAATGGATTCATAATTGTGTATATAGTACAGTTCTCATATAATGTTTCATATACTATGTACTGTTAAAAAGTAATTGATAAATTGCCTGAAGGAAATATAAGAAAATGTTTTAAGTGGTTAAGTGACATATTCACAGCCATACAAATGGTAAATTGCAGAACTTAGGCTCAAACCCGGTCCTATAGATTATAGAATTATGGGTGATTAAAAGTCATTTTTTTTCTTTTGAAGTAATTTCCACATTTTTATAAGGAACAAGAATTTTATAATCAGGAAAAAATAAATTATATTTACATACTTAGTTTTATTGTATTAACTATAAACACTATTTTAATTCTGTATTTTAAAATGTGGGATATACCCTGCCATTTCTTTCTCCTTTCCTATCCACCTCTCTGCCTCTGACAATGTCAAGTCTGAATCTTGAACTCTATTCTGTAACCATAGTTAGTCTTTTATTATGCTTTATTGATTTGTTCTAAAAATTGAAAATAAACAGCATGAATGTTATTATGACCATGTAAGTATTGCAGATCTAAGTAGCTTACTATGATTACACACACACACACATACTCACTCACTCACTGAATTTTGTTTTTACTGGAGTTTTTAGTTGCCTTTCTTTTCCCCTTGTACGGGTTGCCTTTAGCACACTCTGAGTGATTTTCAGATTCTCCATCCAATTAGATAACTCTGTTGAGTCCCCTTTTTTCTCTTCAAGAGATCTCTAGCTTCCTGCACTGGTCTGTCCTTGATGTTTTTCTGCCCACTGTTTTGTTGTTATACAGGATTTCGTTGTGTCCTGAATTGTACATGTTGCTCTTTTTTCATTAACTCCTTAATTTCACTGCAGCACATCTTCAAGGCACTTGCCAAGAAAGAGTATATGGAAGACAAAATTATTGAGGGCTTATATATTAAAAAATATCTTTCTCTGTCCTCAAGCTTGATTGGTACTTTGACTGGCTTTGAAATTCTACATTGAAAAATTTCCCCAGAATTTGTAGATGCCTGGTTCCAATCTGATTCTTTTTTTTTTTTTTTAAGGTTTTATATATTTGTCAGAGAGAGAGAGCACAATGGGGAGCAGCAGGCAGAGGGAGAAGCAGGCTGAGCAAGGAGCCCGATGTGGGACTTGATCCCAGGACACTGGGATCATGACCTGAGCTGAAGGCAGCCGCTTAACCAACTGAGCTACCCAGGCATCCCTCCAGTCTGATTCTTATTTCTTTGACAATCAATAAATACCACTTGCATTACTGTAATCTGTTCCCATACCCCCATGCCTGGAAGCTTTTAAAGTCTCCTTGGTGCAATCGATTCCCCAGTGTACTCAGTGGAATTTTTCAATCTAGTGACTCAGGTTACTTTTATTCTTGGAAATTTTCTTGTGTTATGTGATAATTCCCCCTTTCCATATATTTTTTTTTTCTGTTTTTACCTTTTTTGGAATTCCTGTCAATCAAATATTGAACCTTGTGGATTGATCCTCAACTACTTTCTGTGTTATTACCATGTCCTTGTTTTGTGCTATTTTCAGGGAGAATACCTTCGTTATTTTTCAATCTGTCTAGTGAATTTCTTATTTTGGCAATAATTAATTTCTAAAAAGCCTTTTTTCCCTGTTTGTTCTTTTTTTGTAGTATACTATTCTAATTTTAGAGATACCTTTTCTTAAAGGTTTCTCTTGTCACCTGATAACTCACCCCTTCATGCCCTTGCCCCTGAGTTCTTTTTTCTCTTTGTTTACTCTCATTGGAGACTTTCCTCAAATATGTTGTGATTCTTACTGACATATACAAATAAATCTGTGTGTGTGTATCAAAAGTCCAATTGAGACCTCTGTGTGTGGGGGTGGGATTTGCTCAGTCAAGAGGCTTCCTTCTAGAGTACTTGGTAGGGAGCAAGCTCTTTCCCTGGAAACCTCTAAGTGCCAGAATGATGAGATCTTTTGTCTGGGGCTCATATGCTTCTTTAGCAGGAAATCCTCTGATGTTTTTGTTTAGGGCTTGGATGCCATAAGTGCTTCTGTAGGAATGGGAGAGAAGAAAATCAAGTGTTATTATAGACTTTTGGTTAATGCCCTCATTTTTAGCCTCACTTTTCCCTCCCACCCTTAATGTACCTGGGGTTTCCAAGTCCCAAGTTGCTTTGGGATTTGGCAGGGTATGGTAGCTACCTCCTTCCATTGTATTGCCCTCAGCAAGTGTTCCAAGCTGTTACTCCCTCCATGCAACTTTCTCAGTTACCACTTCATCCATTTTCCATCTTACAAAGATTTGTTCCCCTTATCACATTATTATTTATACGTTTTAAGTCATTAGAATTCATTATCATGTTTTATAAAAAGGAAAACATCAGTCACGGGTTGTTTTCCTTTTTTTTTTTTTTTTAAACAGTAACACTGGCAAGTATACAAATCACTGTCAAAATATTCATTTTTAGGATAGCTAAGTCAAAGCATATCAACATTGTTTTTTTTCATGTTTTAACTTCCCCTAAAATTAGCAGCAGAATAAGGGACTGGGGAATAAAGAGACCAGTTACCAAGAACCTAATGGTGGACAGAGTTCAGTCAGGGAATATATGTAACCACACTGACTTATAGTTGTGGCTGGAGTGTGGAGGCTAGGCCTTGAGGGGAGAAAGGAATCCTGGAGACCATACAGATAGCTTTTGTCAGACTACAAGGGAGATTCTGACCCAGGCAGGGTCAGGGGGCCAGAAGAAAAGGGACAGATGCACTGAGCAGGCCTTAGGGGCATGAAAGATCAAGCAGCAAATCCCCAAGCCAGAAATCAGCCTCTACACCCTGGTGAAACATGACTTGTGACAAATGGGTCCTGGCCCAGTCCTGAGAAGCCCTGGTTTCCTTGTGCCTCTCGGGCCACCCTGTGTTCACAGTGGTCAATACTTCCATGGTGTTGGGCAGGGGTTTGGGAGAAGGAACCTAGGTCCTAGCAGGCTAGTAGCAAGGTTGTAACCACCCCATTCATTGAGGGGTTCCTGTGTGGGAGGCTAAATGCCAAATGTTCTTTATTCCATTTAGTCCTCACCTGAGGAGGGAAGTTCTTTTATAATCCCCATTTTCAAGGGCAGTATTCACAGTCAGTATTAGAATAATTCTGAGGTCAAAGCCTGTGCCCCTTTCTCCCAAGCTACTTTCTCAATGTCCCTCCAGAGACCCTTCTCATCAAAAGTTACAAAAGGAAACAATGAGGAGTAAGTCTTCTTCCTAGCCCAGAGTACGCCAGGTTAGGAGTACCCTGGAAATAACTGTTGCAAATTTCTTGATCCTTCCAGAGAGAGTCTGTGCATTTACAGTCTTACATATCCCCCGTTAAAACACACAAACAGGAGCTTAGGATATGCACTGTATACACCTTCTTTTTTTGTTTGTTTTTTTTCATTTAGTGTATCTTGGAGATGGTTCTATATTAGTCTATAAGATCTACCTCATTCTTTTTTTTTTTTTTCTTTGCCATGTGATAGTCAATTGTATGGATATACCATGATTCATGTAGCAGTATCCTGTTGGTGGGCATGTAGGTTCTTTTCTATCTTTTGTTTTACAAACAATGCCATGGTGAATAGCCCGACACACCATCTTGTTGTGTGTGCGACTTTGCAGGATAAGTTGATAGAGGGTAGGTACATTTGGTATTTTGATAGAAATTGCAAATGCAGTTCCCAATATGTGTATGAAAATGCCCATTTCCATGAGTCTTCTATAAAACTATTGTTTTCTGGTCTGATAAGTGAAAACTTCTCTCATGTTTTATTTTGTGTTCAATTACGACTGAAACTGGATATTGTGTCAGCTGTTTACAAAGTCATGTGTTTCTTTTTTCTGTCATTTGCTTGTTCATGTTCTTTAGCAGTTTTCTGTTGGGTTGTTGAGCCTTTTAAGAATTGGTCCTTTCTTGATTAAAACTTCACAGTGTAGATATAGAAGGTACAAACCTCAGTATCATAAAAGCCATCTATTAAAAACACACAGCAAATATCATTCTCAATGGGGAAAAACAGAGCTTTTCCTGTAAGGTCAGAAACATGGCAGGGATGTCCACTCTCACCACTACTGTTCAACACAGTACTAGAAGTCCTTGCCTCAGCAATCAGACAACAAAAAAGGAATAAAAGGCAGCTGAACCAGCAAAGAAGTCAAACACTCACTCTTTGCAGGTGATATGATACTTTATGTGGAAAACCCAAAAGACTCCACCCCAAAATTGCTGGAACTCATACAGGAATTCAGCAACATGGCAGGATATAAAATCAGTGCACAGCAATCAGTTGCATTTCTATACACCAATAATAGAAGAAAGAGAAGTTAAGGAGTCAATCGCATTTACAATTGCACCCAAAACCATAAGATACCTGGGAATAAATCTAACCAAAGAGGCAAAAGATCTGTACTCAGAAAACTATGGAATACTCATGAAAGAAATTGAGGAAGACACAAAGAAATGGAAAAACATTCCATGCTCATGAATTGGAAGAACAAATATTGTTAAAAGTTCTATGCTACCTAGAGCAATCTACACATTCAGTGCAATCCCTATCAAAATACCATCAACTTTTTTCACAGAACTGGAACAAATAATCCTAAAATTTGTATGGAACCAGAAAAGACCTCGAGTAGCCAGAAGAATGTGGAAAAAGAAAAGCAAAGCTAACGGCATCACAATTCAGGACTTCAAGCTATTACGAAGCTGTCATCATCAAGACAGTATGGTACTGGCACAAAAACAGACACATAGATCAATGGAACAGAATACAGAACTCAGAAATGGACCCTCAACTCTATGGTCAACTAATCTTTTTTTTTTTTTTTTTTTTTTTT
>NW_022589713.1:52505151-52521171 GCF_004348235.1 Phoca vitulina
TTTTTTTTTTTTTTTTTTTGTAGTTTTTAATTTTATTATGTTATGTTAGTCACCATACAATACATCATTAGTTTTTGATGTAGTGATCCACGATCCATTGTTTTCGTATAACACCCAGTGCTCCATGCAGTACGTGCCCTCCTTAATACCCATCACCGGGCTAACCAATCCCCCCTCCCCCCTCCCCTCTAGAACCCTGTTTGTTTCTCACGTCCATAGTCTCTCATGGTTCATCTCTCCCTCCAATTCCCCCCGCCCATTTTTCCCTTCCTTCTCCTAATGTCCTCCATGTTACTCCCTATGTTCCACAAATAAGTGAAACCATATGATAATTGACTTTCTCTGCTTGACTTATTACACTTCGCATAATCTCCTCCAGTCCCATCCATGTTGATGTAAAAGTTGGGTATTCATCTTTTCTGATGGCTGAGTAATATTCCATTGTATATATGGACCACATCTTCTTTATCCATTCATCTGTTGAAGGGCATCTCGGCTCTTTCCACAGTTTGGCTATTGCGGACATTGCTGCTATGAACACTGGGGTGCATGTGGCCCTTCTTTTCACTACATCTGTGTCTTTGGGGTAAATACCCAGTAGTGCAATTGCTGGGTCATAGGGTAGCTCTATTTTTAAATTTTTGAGGCACCTCCACACTGTTTTCCAAAGTGACTGTACCAACTTGCATTCCCACCAACAGTGTAAGAGGCTTCCCCTTTTTCCACAACCTCTCCAACATTGGTTGTTTATTTCCCTGTCCATTTTGGCCATTCTAACTGGTGTAAGGTGGTATCTCAGTGTGGTTTTGATTTGGATTTCCCTGATGGCTAATGATGAACATTTTTTCATGTGTCTGTTAGCCATTTGTATGTCTTCTTCAGAGAAGTGTCTTTTCATCTCTTCTGCCCAATTTTTGACTTGATTATTTGTTTTTTTGGGTGTTGAGTTTGACAAGTTCTTTATAGATTTTGGATACCAGCCCTTTATCTGTACTGTCATTTGCAAATATCTTCTCCCATTCTGTGGGTTGCCTCTTTGTTGTGTTGACTGTTTCCTTTGCTGTGCAGAAGCTTTTTATCTTGATGAAGTCCCAAAAGTTCATTTTTGCTTTTGTTTCACTAGCTTTTGGAGATGTATCTTGAAAGAAGTTGCTGTGGTGTCAAAGAGGTTACTGCCTATGTTCTCTAGGATTTTGATGGATTCCTGTCTCACATTGAGGTCTTTCATCCACTTTGAGTTTATCTTTGTGAATGGTGTTAGAGAATGGTCAAGTTTCATTCTTCTGCATGTGGCTGTCCAATTTTCCCAGCACCATTTATTGAAGAGACTGTCTTTTTTTCCATTGCATGTTTTTTCCTGCTTTGTCAAAGATTATTTGACCATAGAGTTGAGGGTCCATACCTGGGTTCTCTATTCTGTTCCATTGGTCTGTATGTCTGTTTTTGTGCCAGTACCATGCTGTCTTGGTGATCACTGATTTGTAATATAGCTTGAAATCGGGCAACGTGATGCCCCCAGCTTTGTTTTTCTTTTTCAACATCTCCTTGGCGATTCGGGGTCTTTTCTGATTCCATACAAATTTTAGGATTGTTTGTTCCAGCACTTTGAAAAATGTCATTGGAATTTTGATCGGGATGGCATTGAAGGTATAGATTGCTCTGGGTAGCATAGACATTTTAACAGTGTCTATTCTTCCGATCCATGAGCATGGAATATTTTTCCATCTTTTTGTGTCTTCTTCAATTTCTTTCATGAGTGTTTTGTAGTTCCTAGAGTATAGATCCTTTACCTCTTTGGTTAGGTTTATTCCGAAGTATCTTATGGTTTTTGGTGCTATTGTAAATGGAATCGTTTCTTTAATTTCTCTTTCTACAGTTGCGTTGTTAGTGTATAAGAGAGCAACTGATTTCTGTGCATTGATTTTGTATCCTGCCACATTACTGAATTGCTGGATGAGTTCTAGTAATTTGGGGGTGGAGTTTGGGTTTTCCACATAAAGTATCATGTCGTCTCCAAAAAGAGAGAGTTTGACTTCTTCTTTGCCAATTTGAATACCTTTTATTTCTTTTTGTTGTCTGATTGCTGTTGCTAGGACTTCTAGTACTATGTTGAACAACAGTGGTGAGAGTGGGCACCCTTGACGTGTTCCTGATCTTAAGGGAAAGGCTCTCAGCTTTTCCCCATTGAGGATGATATTCACTGTGGGTTTTTCATAGATGGATTTTATGAGCTTGAGGAATGTTCCCTCTATCCCTATACTCTGAAGAGTTTTAATCAGGAAAGGATGCTGTATTTTGTCAAATGCTTTTTCTGCATCAGTTGAGAGGACCATATGGTTCTTCTCTCTCCTCTTAATGTGTTCTATCACATTGCTTGATTTGCGAATGTTGAACCACACTTGCATCCCAGGGATAAATCCCACTTGGTCGAGGAGGATGATCCTTTTAATGTGTTGTTGGATCTTATTAGCTAGGATTTTGTTGAGGATTTTGGAATCCATATTCATCAGGGATATCGGTCTGAAATTCTCCTTTTTGATGGGGTCTTTGCCTGGTTTGGGGATGAAGGTAATGCTGGCCTCATAGAATGAGTTTGGAAGTTTTCCTTCTGTTTCTATTTTTTGAAACAGCTTCAGTAGAATAGGTATTATTTCTTCTTTGAATGCTTGGTAGAATTCCCCAGGGAATCCATCAGGCCCTGGACTCTTGTTTTTTGGGAGGTTTTTGATCACTGCTTCAATCTCGTTACTGGTTATTGGCCTATTCAGGTTGTCAATTTCTTCCTGTTTCAGTCTTGGCAGCTTATAGGTTTCCAGGAAGGCCTCCATTTCATCCAGATTGCTCAGTTTATTGGCATATAGTTGTTGATAATAATTTCTAATAATTGTTTCTATTTCCTTGGTGTTAGTGGTGATCTCTCACCTTTCATTCATAATTTTATTAATTTGGATCCTTTCTCTCTTCTTTTGGATAAGTCTGGCCAGTGGTTTATCAATCTTATTAATTCTTTCAAAGAACCAACTTCTAGTTTCGTTGATCTGATCTACTGTGTTTCTGGTTTCTAATTCATTGATTTCTGCTCTAATTTTAATTATTTCTCTTCTAATGCGTGGCTTAGGCGTCGTTTGTTGCTTTTTCTCTAGTTCTTTAAGGTGTAGAGTTAGTTGGTGAATTCGGGATTTTTCTATTTTTTTGAGTGAGGCTTGGATGGCTATGTATTTCCCCCTTAGGACCGCCTTTGCAGTATCCCACAGGTTTTGGACCGATGTGTTTTCGTTCTCATTGATTTCCATGAATTGTTTAAGTTCTTCTTTGATTTCTTGGTTGACCCAAACATTCTTGAGCAGAGTGGTCTTTAGCTTCCAAGTGTTTGAATTTCTGCCAAATTTTTTCTTGTGATTGAGTTCCAGTTTTAGAGCATTGTGGTCTGAGAATATGCAGGGAATAATCTCAATCTTTTGGTATCAGTTGAGACCTGATTTGTGACCCAGTATATGGTCTATTCTGGAGAAAGTTCCATGTGTGCTCGAGAAGAATGAGTATTCTGTTGTTTTAGGGTGGAATGTTATGTATATATCTATGAGGTCCATCTGGTCCAATGTATCATTCAAAGCTCTTGTTTCCCTGTTGATTTTCTGCTTAGATGATCTGTCCATTGCTGAGAGTGGAGTATTGAGGTCTCCTACAATTAATGTATTGTTATCAATATGACTCTTTATTTTGGTTAACAGTTGGCTTATGTAGATGGCTGCTCCCATGTTGGGGGCATAGATATTTACAATTGTTAGATCTTCTTGTTGGATAGACCCTTTAAGAATGATATAGTGTCCTTCTGTGTCTCTTATTACAGACTTTAGTTTAAAATCTAATTTGTCTGATATAAGAATCACTACCCCAGCTTTCTTTTGAGGTCCGCTGGCATGGAAGATGGATCTCCATCCCTTCACTTTCAGTCTGGATGTCTCTTTAGGTTCAAAATGAGTCTCTTGTAGACAGCATATGGATGGGTCCTGTCTTTTTATCCAATCTGCAACCCTGTGCCATTTTATGGGAGCGTTTAGGCCATTCACATTGAGAGTGATTATTGAAAGATATGAATTAATTGTCATCATGTTGCCTGTGAAGACGTTGTTTTTATAGATTGTCCCTGTAAATTTCTGTTGTAGATCACTCTTGGGGTCTTTCTCCTTTTATAGAACCCCCCTTAATATTTCTTGCAGGGCCGGCTTAGTGGTCACATATTCTTTCAACTTCTGCCGGTCGTGGAAGCTCTGCATCTCTCCATCCATTCTAAATGACAGCCTTGCGGGATAAAGTATTCTTGGCTGCATGTTCTTCTCATTTAGTACCCTGAATATGTCTTGCCAGGCCTTTCTGGCTTGCCAGGTCTCTGTGGATAGGTCTGACGTTATTCTGATGTTCCTCCCTCTGTACGTAAGGAATCTCTTCCCCCTAACTGCCCTTAAGATGGTTTCCTTGGTTCTCAGATTTGCAAGTTTTACTATTACATGCCGGGGTGTTGTCCTGTTTTCCTTGATCTTAGGAGGGGTCCTCTCTGCCTCTAGGACTTGAATGTTTGTTTCATTCCCCAAATTAGGGAAGTTCTCAGCCACGATTTGCTCAAATACATCTTCTAGCCCTCTCTCTCTCTTCACTCCCTCTGGGATTCCAATGATTCTGACATTGGAACGCCTCATGGTGTCACTTATTTCTCTGATTCTATTTTCATGGATTCTGAGTTGTTTTTCCCTGGCCTCCTCTTTTCCCTTTTTATCTATTATACTGTCTTCCAGATCGCTTATTCTCTCTTCTGTCTCAGTTACCCTAGCTGTTAGATTATCTAGATTGGATTGGATCTCATTGATAGCATTTTTAAGTTCTGCCAATTCACTTTTTATTTCTGCCCTTAGAGACTCTATGTTGCCATTAATTGATTTCTCCATTCTAGCCATTGTCTTCACAATTGCTAGCCTGAATTCCATCTCCGACATCTTGGTTATGTCTGCATCCATTTGTAAATCTGCAGCATAAGTCATAATCTCTGAGTCTTTTCTGTTTTGGGGGCTCCTCCTCCTAGTCATTCTGTTGATGGGTGTTTGAGGGAATGTATAGAGTCCAAATTATTGACCAGACCCCAAGCAAGATGCACCTGTTTTCTTGGGACCTTAGGGTTGCTGGCCTCTTGTTTTCCCAGCCTGTCTTCTGGGGGAGGGGCCTGCTGCGCTGTTACTCAGGCAACCCTGTTTGGGCGGAGTTGCCCTGGGCCCCTGTGGCGGGGGATGGGCTCAGTGGGAATCAGTCTTTGGGGCTTTTGTTCTCTGGCGCCTTTCCCTGGCAGCTTTCCGCATCTCTTCCGCGAGTCAGAGCAGAAGAGACCATTTCCAACCCTCTGCCTCAGAGCAGAGAGACCTCAGTCTGTTCTTCAGTGAGCTCTCCAGGCCACACTGTCTCCGTTTCTGTCCGTGCTGCTATAAACTGCAGTGTCCTGGGTTGTGCGCCCCTCCGCAGTGCTCCCAGTCCTGCCTCCAGGTCAGGGCAGGTCTCTCTCCTTTGTGCTTCTAAAACCGCCGGCCGCTCCCAATTTGCGCACGCACAAGTCCGCCGCTTGGGGTTTCCACCCCCGGGGGTTGCAGTTCACCGGCGCCACCCTGGCGCACCAGGTTCCCGTCTCGGAGGCTGCAGTTGACGTGCGCGTGACCGTCGCTCCGGTTTCTGTCTGGCGAGCCTGCGGTTCACGTAAGCGCGACTCCGCCGGTCTGGTTTTCCACCCCGGGGGCTGCCCTAAAGTTCTTTCCTGACGCTACCGGTCTGCGAGTCTGTTCCCCGTCCGCAGCGTGCGAGGCTGTCACTCACCAGCGGTGTAGGGTCCCCACGTCCAGGCACCCTCCCGCCTCCATTTATCCTCCGATATCTGCCCGCAGAATCACGGCTCTCCGCTTCGTACCTCAAAACCAACTGCCTGTGATATTCTGTTTGTAGAGATCCAGATCTTCTTACATCTCAGGCTGGTTTCGTGGGTGCTCAGAGTGGTCTGGTAGATATCCAGCTCAATTCTGGGGACCAGTTGAAATAGGGTCCCCTACTCCTCCGCCATCTTTCCACCCTGGTCAACTAATCTTTGAAAAATCAGGATAGACTATCCAATGGAAAAAAAAGACAGTCTCTTCAACAAATGGTGCTGGGAAAATTGGATAGCCACATGCAGAAGAATGAAACTGGACCATTTCTTTATACCATACACAAAAATAGACTCTAAATGGTTGAAAGACTTCAATGTGGGACAAGAATCCATCAAAATCCTTGAGGAGAACACAGGCAGCAACCTCTTCAACCTTGGCCACAGCAACTTCTTGCTAGACACGTCTCCAAAGGCAAGGGAAACAAAAGCAAAAATGAACTTTTGGGACTTCATCAAGATAAAAAGCTTTTGCACAGCAAAGGAAACAGTCAACAAACCAAAAGACAACTGACAGAATAGGAGAAGATATTTGCAAATGACATATCAGATAAAGGGCTAGTATCTAAAATCTATAAAGGATTTTTCAAACTCAACACCCAAAGAACAAATAATCCAATCAGGAAATGGACAGAAGACATGAACAGACATTTCTCCAAAGAAAACATCCAAATGGCCAACAGACACATGAAAAAGTGCTCAACATCACTTGGCATCAGGGAAATACAAATCAAAACCACAATGAGATACCACCTTACACCAGTCAGAATGGCAAAAATTAAAACAAGAAACAAATGTTGGCGAGAATTTGGAGAATGTTTGCATATTTCAGTTTTAAAGTCAAATCCAAGACTCCCCCTCTTCAAATTATACATTCTCCCATGATTTCGCCTAGTCCTTTGAGTTAGGTCCATTTGAAATTCATTTTGGAGTAACGACTGAATTGGGTCCTAGTCCCACTGCCCACCCCTTTTCCTCTGGGCCCCACAGGAGGAACGAAGCTGCAGAACCACAAAGATGAAGACACCCCCTGGCTTCCTTGAATTACTGGGTGAAAGGCTGCAGCGGGGTACTTCCTTCCCAGTGGTGTGGGGGGGTACATTCCAGCAACCCGACCTGACGTCAGCCAAGGTCTGCACTGGGCCCCAGTGCCACCCCCTTGCACTCTGGTTAATAGAGGGCAGGAATAACAGGGAAGGGGGCGACATGGGAAAGAAGTGCTAGGGGTGGGAGAGGAGAGGCCACATTCATGGGCAAGGGGGAGGGAGGACTCAGTACTGCGCAGGCAGGGGCGTGTTGGAAGAGGAAATGAAGTGGGGACTGCTGCCTGACGTCAGTGAGGGGACAGAGTAGTCTGCAATTGAGGTGGGGGATGGAGGGAGTGTGGGGGGGGGGTCTAGGGCCAGCTGGGGGAGAATCAGCAATGGATGGGCAGAGTGGAGACGTGGAGGAGGTGGTGGGTAAGAAAGGGGTCAGATGGGGTGGTGTGGAGGGTTGGGGAGTAGGGGGTTGGAGAAGGAGAGGCTCAGCCCAGAGCAAGGGCAGCTTCCTTTAAGACCTGAGCTTGCCCAAGCTGATTTCTCTGGCCTTCGGTGGGTGGGGCAGGAACCAGGTTGTACTAGTGGGGACAAGACAATTCTCTCAAACCTCCTAGTAGGTAAGAGGGCATTCTAGACTGGCAGTGCCTCTCACCGCCACCCTAACCATTCCAAACATCAGTCATCCCTTCACTCCCTCCAAGCTGAGTGTGAGGCTGAGATAAATGAAGGATTTGAAAAGACACTGTAACCATTAAAAGGCTCCTGGTTGCACAGGCCTGCCATGCTCCTGTTGGAGGACAGCATGGGCATGTATAAAAGGAAACCAAGCAGGAGTTAAGATGATGGAGGAGTAAGGGGCCCTAATTTCATCTGGTCCCTGAAATTCAGTTAGATATCAAATCATTCTGAACATCTGTGAAATCAGCCCGAGATCTGATAAAAGAATTGCTGCAATCCTACAAATAGAAAAATGACCACTCGGGGCGCATGGATAGCTCAGATGGTTAAGCTCAGGTCATGATCCTGGAGTCCTGGATCAAGTCCCACAACGGTCTCCCTGCTCAGCAGGGAGTCCGATTCTCCCTCTGACCCTCCCCCCTCATGCTCTCTCTCTCTCTCTCTCTCTCTCTCATTCTCTCTCTCTCTCAAATAAAATATTAAAAAAAAAAAAAAGAAAAGAAAAGCGACCACTTTTTGCACAGTAGGAGGTGCAGAGAAGTAAATCCCAGGTAATATGTTGGAAGATCAACCACTGAGAGAGGGAGCCTCTATAAGTGGGGTAATGGAAATTGTTATAAGCAGTGGAGCACTAAATCAGAACCTTCAGAAGTCTGCATGAGAGATCCTCAGGTGGTGAAGTGGGAGGGAACCCCAGATGGGAGAACATGGTCCTAGAATCCCAGGGTCACAAAAAGAAAGAGGGTGCTACAGTGTGGTACAGTCCCCAACTGTTGGAGAGGAAAAGCCGGCTGAAAACAGCAAGTCCAGGGGTTGGATTATGGATTAGTATTGCCATAGACCAAAAATCATTGCACAGTTGGGTATATTATCCAAGCAAAGGACCAAAGAGAGAGAGACCTTAGACTTGGCTCTGGCACTACTTGGCCCCAAATACTAATTCTAAGGAATGACTGGATTAGGGACAAAAGACCATTGCATGATACCCAAAGAATACAGAAGCAGGCAATGCCATGGGAAACACCACAGTGAAGGTAATAGCATGGTTCTAGCAAAAACCTAACCCACAACCCTACAATGTGCCTAGTCCCTGAAACAAAACCTTAACCCTGAGTTTCACCCGAGACCTCACGCTCAACTCAGACCTCAGGGCAGGTCTCCACACAACCATCGATTGACTACTACTATGTCCCAGAAATGAACGATAACCCAAACCCTGGCTGTGAAACTTTTTATTCTCAAACATGAGTTCTGGAGGGGCAAAACAATTCAGTCACCTGACTGAAACCGGACACTGTAGTCAGGAACACGGGGAAAGCATGCCCCTTACAATCAAGGGATGAACTGGAGAACATGCTTCTAGCGAAATACCTGAAACTCAGCCCCACTAGGAGCATGCCCCTGAGGCCAAAACTGAAGACTGAACCACACCCTAATGCTATCCTTCCACTCAGCCCTCAGGATAAGATGGCCTCTACGTTGGCTGAATGAACCTAATAAAAAATACAAGTTTCGGCTTTTCACAATCGTGGTTGACAGCCACATCCCAGGGGTTGCAAATCGCCCGGTTTCCTTCTTGGTTCTTGCCTGATTAGCCTGGCACTGCCCAGGTATCCACAATCAATCTGACACATACAAATAGGGTTTGGTCCTGGTCAGGGCCACACCCAGGGGCAGGGTAGGGTTATAGTCGCCAGGAGCAAAAGTTCGATGGCAAGGCAGAGTCCTAACTCTTTCATTTTTGATGTACTGTTCAACAATTCATTACTTGTGTGCAACACCCACTGCTCATTACTTCACGTGCCCTCCTTAATACCCATGACCTACTTAACCCACCCACCTCGTTTCTGAAACCATCAGTTTGTTTCCCAGAGTCCAGACTTTCTCATGGTTACTCTCCATCTCTGAATTCTTCCCATTCAGGTTTCCCTCCCTTCCCCTGTGGTCCTTGATGCTATTCCTTAAGTTTCACATATGAGTGAAAGCTTACAATAACTGTGTTTCTCTGCTTGATTTCTGTCACTTAGCATAATCCTGTCCAGTTCCATCCCTGTCGATGCAAATGGTAGGTATTCTTCCTTCTGGCGGTGGAGTAATGTTCCATTGTATATAGGAACAACATATTCTTTATCCATTGATCTGTTGAAGGACATCTCAGCTCCTTCCACAGATTAATTATCATACACATTGCTGCTATGAACATTGTGGTGCAGGTGCACCTTATTTGGACTATGTCAAAAACACAGAATTCAAGTTCCAACTAACATTTGGTTTCACGAAGATGGAAGCATTGACAAATGTATGTGTAGAAGCATAAGGAAAGGGGCATATAATAAAACTATACTAAACAACACTGTAGAGAAGCTGAATTTCACCTAACGTCTCCTTCCCTGAATATTGAGCTTTGTCAAATTGAGGTAGAAAGAATAAGGAAAGTACCATAGACTTAACTAGGCAACACAAGACTGCATAGAATGCAACATACACTGACATCTTGTTTCATGCAGACAGAAGTGATTACAAGTATATATGTGGAAGCAGAAGGAGAGTGCCACAAGCATAACTCTGAGAAACAATACTGTAGAGAAAGAGTGTTTCAGAGAAAAGAATTTTCAAAGGCGAGTCTGAAAACATGAGAAAAGTACCATATATACTTAACTCTGAGATACAAGTCTGCTTCGGGTGTGTCTTTCAACGAACGTCTTGTTTCAGGAAGAGAGATGGGTTTTCAAATGTATGGGTGCAAGCGTGAGCAAAGTGCCCTATATGTAACTCCAAGAAATAACACGGTAGGTGAACCGTCTTCCCAATAACATCATCTGTACGGAAGATAGAAGCCTTTCGAAAAATTGCGTGTCGAAAGCCTAAGGAAAGTACCACATGCACAGAAGAACTCCAAGAAAACAACCTGGTGGAGAACCCGATTTTCCACTAGCACCTTCTTTCGTGAAGACAGGGGCACTTTCAGAAGTGTGTGTCGAAACATAAGGGAAGTGCCATAGGCTGAACTCTGAGAAACCAGTGTGCGGAGAGGGCAACTACCGACACATTTCCCCCCACGCCCGCCCCCCCCCCCCCCTCCCTGCCCCCGCCTCCGCCCAGGAAGATAGAAAGAATCCCAAAGGTGCGTGCAGAAGCATGAGGAAAGTGCCATAGACTAAAACAAGAAACCACAATGCCAGGCGGAGAGACTCCTACTGCCATCTCCCAGACAGGAACCCTATCCCTAGCCCTGACTGTGCAAGTTCTGGTGCGCGAACCCTAGTTCTGAGGGCGCAGGCGATTTGAGTCCCCTGACGGATGCCAGATTAGAGAAACCGTGCCACTTGCAAACCCCAGATGTTGCTGGAGAAGATGATGCTAGTGAAACGCCCCAAATCTAGCAACACTTGGAGGATCCCCCTGAGGCCAAACCCCAAGTCGGTGCCTCACGCTAATGCTGGCCGTCCCCTCAGCCCTCAGGCTAGGACTCTGCACTGCCATCGAACTGGCCACTAACGTCCTCAGGACTCTAACCCTAACCCTGGCCCTGGATGTGGCCATGACCAGACCCAAACCCTAGCTGGGAGGGTCCAGTGGATTTATGGACACCTGGGCAGTGCCAGGCCGATCAGGCGAGAACAAATTCGGAATGCCGGCGACTTGCAACCGCTGGGATGGGCATGAAGACCATGACTGCAGTGAAAAGCTGAAACCCCAGGGACACTAGGAGCGTCACCCGAAGGCCAAACCGGAAGCTAGAGACTCACCCTAAGGCCAGGCCTCAACTCTGCCCTCCAGGCACTTCTACGCACCGCCGTCGGATAGGTGCCGACACTCTCCTAGATTCTCACCCTTGCCGTAGGCATGGCTCTGGCCCTACCCAGGCCCCAGTGCTTAATCCTGAGGAACGAGGGGTCTGGGGACCCAAGACTGTCACAGGACAAAAGCCCCAAGAAGACGGAAGCATGCCACGCCACGCCACGGGCAACCACCGCCACCGCAGTGAACCTAATAACACACTTCTAGCAAAACCGTGACCCTCCGACCCACAAGGTGCCAAGTCCCTGAAACCAAGCCCTAAGCCTGAGCGTCCCCCTAGGGCTCACCCTCAACTCGGGCCTCCGGGTGGGTCTCCACACTGCCAGCGGAGTGATTACTAACATCTCCCAAAACGGAACCCTTACCCTAGCCCCGGCTGTGCATCCTCTTGTGCCCGAACCCTAGTTGTGAGGGCGCAGTGGATTGGGGTCACTGCGTCAATGCCAGACGCATCTGTCAGGGACAGAGAAGGAACCGTGCCCCTTGGCACCCACGGATATTGCTGGAGAACGTGACTCCAGTGAAACACCTGAAACGCAGCCCCACTGGGAGCATGCCCCTGAGGCCAAAGCTGAAGACTGAGCCGCACCCTAATGCTAGCCCTCCACTCAGCCCTCAGGACAGGAATCTGCCTTGCCATCGAATTGTTGGCCCCCGGCGTCTTCAGGTCTCGAACCCTAACCCTGGCCCTGGGCGTGGCCCTGACCAGACCCAAACCCTAGTTGTGTGCGTCAGATGGATCGTGGACCCCTGGGCAGTGCCGGGCTAATCGGGCAAGCAACAGGAAGGAAACTGGGCGACATGCAACCCCTGCGATGCAGCTGGCGACCACGATTGTAGTGAAAACCCGAAACTTGTGTGTGCTTTTTATTCCTCTGTGCCGTTAGCCAACGTAGAGTCCATCTTTCGTTTCGATGTAGTGTCCAACGGTTCATTAGTTGCGTGCAACGCCCAGTGCTCCTCACGACACGTGCCCTCCTTCATGCCCATCACCCGGGTACCCCACCCCCTCCCTTTTGGAATCCCTCAGTATGTTTCCCAGAGTCCAGACTCTCTCACGCTTACTCTCCCTCTCTGATGTCTTCCCACTCAGTTTTCCCTCCCTCCCTTGCCCTGTGGTCCTTGGCGCTCTTCCGGACGTTGCACATAGGAGGGAAAGCTTTCTTTCCCTCAAAGCTGTCGTTCCCTGCTTGACTTCTGTCTCTTGGCTTAATCCCGTCCAGTTCCATCCTTGTGGATGCAAATGGCACGCATTCCTCCTCTGACGGCTGAGGAATAGCCCATTGTGTAGAGGAACAACATGTTCCTATATACATTCATCTGTGGAAGGACATCTCGGCTCCTTCCACAGTTCGGTTATCGTGGGCGTTGCTGCTATGAAACCATTGCGGTGCCGGTGCCCCTTCCTTGCACTACATCAAAGGCATAGAATTCGAGTTTCAACTAACATCCTGTCTCACGAAGACAGAAGCGTTGACAAAATATATGTGCGGCAGCGTGCCTGAAAGCATGAGGAAAGTACCGTATATACTTAACTCTGAGATACAAGTCTGCTTCGGGTGTGTCTTTCAACGAACGTCTTGTTGCAGGAAGAGAGACGCGTTTTCAAATGTATGGGTGGAAGCGTGAGCAAAGTGCCCTATATGTAACTCCAAGAAATAACATGGTAGGTGAACCGTCTTCCCAATAACATCATCTGTACGGAAGATAGAAGCCTTTCAAAAAATTGCGCGTCAAAAGCCTAAGGAAAGTACCACATGCACAGAAGAACTCCAAGAAAACAACCCTGCGGATAACCCGACTTTCCACTAGCACCTTCTTTCGTGAAGACAGGGGCACTCTCAGAAGTGTGTGTCGAAACATAAGGGAAGCGCCATAGGCTGAACTCTGAGAAACAAGGGTGCGGAGAGGTCAACTACCAACACACTTCCCCCCAAGCGCGCCCTCCACCCCGCACTCCCTGCCCCCGCCTCCGCCCAGGAAGATAGAAAGAATCTCAAAGGTGCGTGCAGAAGCATGAGGAAAGTGCCATAGACTAAAACAAGAAACCACAATGCCAGGCGGAGAGACTCCTACTGCCATCTCCCAGACGGGAACCCTATCCCTAGCCCTGACTGTGCAAGTTCTGGTGCGCGAACCCTAGTTCTGAGGGCGCAGGCGATTTGAGTCCCCTGACGGATGCCAGATTAGAGAAACCGTGCCACTTGCAAACCCCAGATGTTGCTGGAGAAGATGATGCTAGTGAAACGCCCCAAATCTAGCAACACTTGGAGAATCCCCCTGAGGTCGAACCCCAGGCGATTGTAGTGAAAAGCCGAAACTTGTGTGTGCTTTTTATTCCTCTGGCTGTTAGCCAACGTAGAGTCCATCTTTCGTTTTCGATGTCTTGTCCAATGGTTCATTAGTTGCATGGAACGCCCAGTGCTCCTCACGACACGTGCCCTCCTTCATACCCATCACACGGGTACCCCACCCCCTCCCTTTTGGAATCCTTGTTTGTTTCCCAGAGTCCAGACTCTCTCACGCTTACCTTCCCTCTCTGATGTCTTCCCACTCAGTTTTCCCTCCCTCCCTTCCCCTGTGGTCCTTGGCGCTCTTCCGGACGTTGCACATAGGAGGGAAAGCATTCTTTCCCTCAAAGCTGTCATTCCCTGCTTGACTTCTGTCTCTTAGCCTAATCCCGTCCAGTTCCATCCCTGTCGATGCAAACGGTAGGCATTCCTCCTTTCTGATGGCTGAGGAATAGCCTATTGTGTAGAGGAACAACATGTTCCTATATACATTCATCTGTGGAAGGGCATCTCGGCTCCTTCCACAGTTTGGTTATCGTGGGCGTTCCTGCTATGAAACCATTGCGGTGCAGGTGCCCCTTCCTTGCACTACATCAAAGGCATAGAATTCGAGTTTCAATTAACATCCTGTCTCACGAAGACAGAAGCATTGACAAAATATATGTGCGGCAGCAAGCCTGAAAGCATGAGGAAAATACCGTATATACTTAACTCTGAGATACAATTCTCCTTCGGGTGTGTCTTTCAACGAACGTCTTGTTTCAGGAAGAGACGTGTTTTCAAATGTGGAAGCGTGAGCAAAGTGCCCTATATGTAACTGCAAGAAATGACACGGGACGTGAACCATCTTCCCAATAACATCATCTGTACGGAAGATAGAAGCCTTTCGAAAAATTGCGTGTCCAAAGCCTAAGGAAAGTTCCACATGCACAGAAGAACTCCAAGAAAACAACCTGGTGGAGAACCCGACTTTCCACTAGCACCTTCTTTCGTGAAGACAGGGGCACTTTCAGAAGTGTGTGTCGAAACATAAGTGAAGCGCCATAGGCTGAACTCTGAGAAAGAAGGGTGAGGAGAGGGCAACTACCGACACACTTCCCCCACGTGCGCCCCACCCACCGCAAGCCCTCCCCGCCCCGCCCAGGAAGATAGAAAGGATCCCAAAGGTGCGTGCGGAAGCATGAGGAAAGTGCCATAGACTAAAACAAGAAACCATCATGCCAGGCGGAGAGTCTCCTACTGCCATCTCCCAGATGGCAACCCTATCGCTAGCCGTGACCATGCAAGTTCTGGTGCACGAACCCTAGTTCTGAGGGCGCAGGCGATTTGAGTCCCCTGACGGATGCCAGATTAGAGAAACCGTGCCATTTGCAACCCCCAGAAGGTGCTGGAGAAGATGATGGTATCGAAAGGCCCCAAATCTAGCAACACTTGGAGAGTCCCCCTGAGGCCGAACTCCAATCCGGCGCCTCACGCTAATGCTGGCCATCCCCTCAGCCTTCAGACTAGGACTCTGCACTGCCATCGAACTGGCCCCTAACGTCTTCAGGACTCTAAGCTGAACCCTGGCCCTGGATGTGGCCGTGACCAGACCCAAACCCTAGCTGGGAGGGTCTAGTAGATTTGTGGACACCTGGGCCGATCAGGCGAGAAAAAATTCGGAAAGCCGGCGACTTGCAACCGCTGGGATGGGCATGAAGACCATGGCTGCAGTGAAAAGCTGAAAGCCCAGGGACACTAAGAGTGTCTCCCGAAGGCCAAACTGGAAGATAGAGACTCACCCTAAGGCCAGGCCTCAACTCTGCCCTTTACGCACATCTACGCACCGCCGTCGGATAGGTGCCTTCACTCTCCTAGATTCTCACCCTCGCCGTAGGCATGGCTCTGGCCCTACCCAGGCCCCAGTGCTTAATCCTGAGGGACGAGGGGTCTGGGGACCCAAGACTGTCACAGGAAAAAAGCCCCAAGAAGTCAGAAGCACGCAATGCCACGGGCAACCACCAGCACCGCAGTGAAGCTAATAACACACTTCTAGCAAAACCGTGACCCTCTGACAGTACACCCTAAACTGCTTCCTACCACAGAGAGATCGACGGTAGCTAAAGCACGGTTTCCCTACAGTGTTGTTTCTTCGAGTTAGAACCCTAGTGATGAGACTTCCATGCAAAAGTGGGGCCGCAGTGCTAGCTTGATGAAACACATGGGGAGTCGTGTTCTGCCTTCTGCTGGGGCCTGAGGCTCACTCGCAAAAGGC